>NW_024067406.1:0-35396 GCF_015039405.1 Cantharellus anzutake | reverse complement strand
TCAAAAGACACGGGAAAATACCCTGCAAACAGACCGCTCTCAACAAAGAGAACGCTGATAGCTCACATAAAAATAGCAGGCATAAAAGCCTACATGCTATTTGATAGTGGAGCCGAAACGGACGCTTTATTGCCGGACTTTGTCCATGTGGTCCACATCCCAATTCTCCAATTGGAGAACCCAGTCGTCCTTCAAATGGGGACGAAAGGAACAAGATCACAGATCCTGTTCGGAACAAACGTGGACGTTGAGATTAACGGCCACGTAGAAAAACACTACTTCGATGTAATTACATCGATAGATATGACGCCATATTCGGCGCCCCCTGGTTAAACAAAAACCAGGTAAGCTTAGACTTCCGGTCCCACAAAGTGAGAACGGTGAACAAGGGCAACATAGACACCCTTGGAGTAAGCGAAGATCGTGTGACAAGATCACATGGATGGAAAACTCGAGCAAGAGCTCGAGAACAACCAAAAAAGAAGCCCCCCTGACAGGGATGTGGGATTGAAACACACCTCAGGGTAATCGAAAGAAAGTACCCTGAAGGTTGGCCCAATCCTAGTCCGGAAGGACTAGAAACTTCCAGACGTACCACATCTGGAAGGTCTCTCCATGAACAACCCCGAGTTCGAAATACTCAGGGAGTGGTGGAGAGAAAAATTCGAAACCGTAATGGTGCCAGCGCCATTAGAAATGCCTCCCTTGAGGGAGGTGAACCATCGAATCCCGTTGAAGGATCTGAACAAGAAATTTTGGGAAAACACCCCGAGATGTCCTGCAGCACTGCAGGAAGCACTAGCGACCAAAATAGATTGCTATGTAAAAGCAGGATGGTGGTATCCTGCGAACAGCGAAGCGAGCATGCCCGCTACTGTGTATCCACAAAGCAGATGGATCTTTGCGCATGGTAATAGACACGAGGAATCGTAACTCAAACACGATCCTCAATGTCACACCAATGCCAGACATGCGACTGATCCAAGAATCAGAGTCGCCAGAGCAACATACCGATCCAAGATCGATATGTCGGACATGTATGAACAAATATGGGTGGATCCAGACGATGTCCATAGAACGACATTCTCTACGCCCCATGGGACGTTCAACTCGAACACGATGCAGCAAGGAGACTGCAACGCTCCCTGCACCTTCCAGCGCGCACTGACCTGGGAACTACGAGGATGTCAGGGGACGCGCGTGCTCGCGCAAGATGCTCCGATAACCTAGTTGTGATTAAAGCCGGGGGAAAGGGATGTCCCCATCTTAGGGTCAGCTATATACATGTAGAGTCCGGCAATAAGGAAACCAAACAGATTGCCGATAGAATCACGTGATCATAGAATGTTCCAGAACAATGCCGGAGATGATCCGGGTCACCGGGGCTTAGGTAAGCGGAGTAGACGGGAATTACCGGCATACTTCCCACGCGCATACACGCAGCCGGCATAGGGTCCAGGGTCATTGCTGATCCCTGACAGAGGAGAAGTAGGCAGATGCCTACACGTCTGGTTCGACGATATATTCACCAGCACAAGCTCGGTGGAGAACCACAATAAAGCATTATTGTGGTTGTTCACTCACCTAAAGGGGCGAAATTCTACATAAGCCGGAAAAAATTCCAGCCATTTGCCCCAATCCTAAACGTTCTAGGAAGCTGCATGGATGAACAGGGCATCCACGCTCAAGCGGATAAAATGGAAAAAATCCGCAACTGGCAAGAGCCAGTAGACCACACAGGTGTCCTAAGATTCCTGGGAATGGTAGAATATCTATCGATATTCATGCCAAACGTCAGTGGCTACACAGGACCACTGCAAACAATCTGCTCAAACAAGCAGACATTCAGGTGGACACCACTCCACCAGAAATGCTTCGACGAGATTAAACGTCTAGCATGCAGGGCTCTGATCCTGAAGCCCGTCCAGTGGAATCCACCGGAAAGCCTCTCAGAAGAAGAGAGGACCAAACTCCACATCTGGGTCATAACAGACGCATGCCCAGCGGGCATGGGCGCATTAATTGGACAAGGCAAAAAGTGGCAGACTTGCCGCCCAGCCGCATTCATGTCCAAAAAGTTCACCAACACACAACGTAGGTACTTCGCCTACGAGCTCGAGGCACTGGGTGTCCTCGAAGCACTCATGAGATGGCAAGACGATCTCATGGGAGGCCGTGAATTCACAGTAATCATGGACCACAAAGCTTTGGAATATTTCAAAGCGAAAAAACCACAACTCAGGTAGACACCTGAGATGGCAAGCCTTCTTCACAAGCTTCAATTGCGAAATAAAATACATGGAAGGCCACAAGAACAAAGTGGCAGATGCACTCTCACGGTACTACGACTCGTCAACGGACAAGGATCTGCATTTCGACGACTACGTGTCAGCGGACATCCATCTGGACAAAAATGCAGAAGATACTATCCCCAACAGAATCGAGGAATACGAAGAACTGCTACTAAGCAGTACCCTGAGTAAAAACTCAGAGAGAAAGAGACTCGCAGCAATACACGCGAGAAATACCCTAGAGGAAGCTCTAGGGGGAGCGCCCAAAATCTGGAAGAAATCATAATTCCAGAAGAGAACCTTCAAAAACAATTCAAAGAGAAAGACCTCATTGAGGCAATAAAATCTGGATACTCGCAAAGCCAGATCCACCGGGAAATCCTAGAGAACCCGGGGAACTTCAAAAACTTCTCCATAAAAGATGGGCTGATAACCCGACTTGGAGAAGGAGGAACGACCCAAATAGTAGTCCTGAAAGGGAATGTTACGGGGATGGGGGGAAATCCCCATTCCTTGATCCGTTCTTATAGTGGGATGACGAACGTCATATCTAGTCTGTACCATAATGGGATATGTAATCGATGAGTGATCCCAGTCTTGCATGGGAGTGGACGATCGAATTCCCATCGATTGTGATTGGTGATGTAGTGAGCTATTAAGGAATTGATGGTAGGTAGTCGGAGACGTCAGGATGGACGGGTCAGCCACGGGTACTTGGCGCTCTTCAATGGAGTGTACCATGTGCGAGGTTGCGACTTGTGAGGTGGGTGAGAACTTTGTATAACTGCCATCGGGTACTTGGTGTTCGCAGTGCGAACGTACCGGTAGCAGGTTGATATCATGAGCGTGCAGTGAGGATTGACTAACGGGGCCTTCGGTGACTTGGCATTCCCAAAGGGAATGTACCGTTGGCGGGGGAATATGATGACTGACGAAGGAGGGGACAAATGGTGGATGGGCGGCTACTTGGTGTTCGCATAGCGAACGTGCCGGCATCATGGGAAAGTGGACCTCAGAGTATTCATGATCTCCAAGATCGTGATGTGACATTGTCTGTCGAGCACTGGGGGGAGAGTGGAGTGATGAAGTCCCATAGGGTACAGATTCCATAGGATGATACACATGTTGAGAGTCTTCGACTCGCGACCTCGAGTTCTCATGGCGAGGACCGTTAGAGGACTCGACATAACCAGACTTATAAGACATGTTGTGAGTTGTACAGTCACACAGGTTCAGTTGAGTCACAGGAAGGGTTGTTACAGAAGACGACACACAAGACAGTTGTAGAGAGTAGTTGTTAGTTAGCGGGAACCGCCTTCGGCGGTTTCCGTACAAGATGTGTGACTATCTACAAATGGTAAGGTCATGGGAAATCCCGCGAAACACAAGTAACCTCAGCCAGCACCAAAACCCCAATGGGGAAAGCTTTGCATGAGGGGGGGGGAAGGGGTAGAACGAGTAATGTTATGGATATAGACTAGAATCTTATGGTCCGTGGGTGGACCCAGGGCCTCCCCCCATTTTACTTCTCCATCAAACCCCATGCCAAGCTTTCCCACCGGGTTTTGGTGCTGGCTGGGGGATTTGTTGAGTTTCAAGGGATTTCCCTTGACCATTATAACTTTTATATTAGATAGTTAGAAGTCATATGATGTGTAAGGCAGATGCCGAAAATGTTTTCTCATTATCAAATACATAACCCACAAACCTTGTACCACGACTGTAACATCCTCACCATTGTGTCACCACTGTAAACTCAACCTGTAACCCTGGAACCATGTCCACCTCCCTATTCCTCCTCTCCATGACAAAACCGCAACGAGGAGGGCATTCCCATGCCCAACCTCCTGCTGCCCGCTCCCACCAGTCCACTGGGTGGTCGAGTGGTTACTCCCATCCAACCAGAAGTTCCCTATCAGGAACTGTAGCCTATCCCACCTCCTCAGGAGAAGGATACGGTCCAGGCAGCTCCAGGATGCCTGGCCCCGCACCCACGGGTCCCACTTCCCACGGTCACCCACTACCGTGCACTGGTCCACCAGCCCGCTTTCCCCAACAACTCCCGCTACCAGTACGCTCCCATGAGCGCCAAGTCACCGATAGCCACCAACTGGGTGACTCCCTTTGGGAGTCCCAGTATCCCTCACTACCGGTACGCTCCATTGAGCGCCAAGTCACCGCTAGCCAAACACTCCCAGCACACCCGCTACTGGCATGCTCCCAGGAGCGCCAAGTCCCCGTTAGCAGACAGCCAGGTGGCTCCCTCAAGGAGCCCACATCATACTCGCTACCGGTACGCTCCCAGGAGCGCCAAGTTACCGTTGGCCGACACACAGGTTGTACTTCCATACACTCATCCTATTCTGCTCTCCCTCCGATGGCTATGCAGCCACCTCCATTAGTGAGCCGAATGGCTGAGGTTGGGTTCCCCGGAACCCATTCCTGTAACAAGTAAGGAGGGTAGGGTATCGGGATAGAGGATGAAAGGGAGAAAGAGGGAGAGCGATAGAGAGGAGAAGTCTTTGACTATGCGACGGATATGGTTGTTGGAGACTCCGTATCCATAACAGGGAACTACGAAAGGAAGTCCATCCAAGGAATAATCCTCGAAAACATCCACAAAACACTTGGACACCTAGGATCCAAGAAAACAGTGGAAACCCTCTGTCAACACTTCTGGTGGAAGTCGATGAGGAAGGATACCCACAAGTTCTGCAGGTCTTGCGGAACTTGTCAAACAACAAAGAAAAGCACCAGGAGAAATCCCGGACTGCTTCACCCACTCCCGACCCTGGAAACACCACAGTCATCAATAGCTATGGACTTCACAGGTCCATTCCCAACAAGCTTGGGATATGATTAGACAAATTAAGAAATTTCAATAAAGGAAGAGCTCCGCAGGGCTCGGTTTATCTGTAAGTCAATTCCCAGAAACCTTTAGACTAACCCATAAAAATAGAATTAGCCAAAACACTCAGATTGGTACTATAATTACAACAAATATTACTAGTACACCTCTGGGTAATCATTTGTAGGTTGACATCCAACATCCACCTAATCCCAATAAAGACAACAACAAACGCACTAGAACTAGCATTCATATTTCTTCATGAAGTTGTAAGACTCCACAGTCTACCACACTCGATCATATCAGATCGAGACTCGAAATTCATGTCAAAATTTTGGCGTGAACTACACCAAATACTCGGTGTGCAGTTGAAATTCACAACTGCATTCCACCCGCAAGGCGACAGCCAAGTGGAAAGAATGATACAAAAAGTAGTACAAATACTACGTGCAATGGTTCGACCAGATCAACGCGACTGGGCAGCGAAACTGTCGATGGCGGAATTCGCGATCAATGCGAGCTCGAACACATCGACAGGATTTTCCCCGTTCGAATTAATCTACGGCCATATGCCAAAGATGTGCCTAACAGCACCACTCTCGGACTACCCGGGAGTAAACGACTTCACCCAAAAAGCGAAGGAAAACCTCATGACAGCACATGACGCAATAATACACAATTGCACTGCTCAAACAATCCAGGCGAATAAGAAAAGACGCCCGGACCCGCCTTTGAGAAAAGGTGAGCTTGCATACTTATCCACGGATAAGCTGAACCTACCCAAAGGAAGGGCAGGAAAACTAAAGCCCTTATAATAGGGCCTTACAAAATTCTGGAAACATTTCCAGAGATGTCAAACTACGTCCTCAAGTTGCCACCACAACTTGAACAACGCGGAATCCACCCAAGATTCCACATATCCCGGCTCGTACCTCACAAGCCGAATGACCAAGAGATCTTCCCAAATAGGGAAGTAAACACATTCTACGATTTTGGGGAAGACCCCAATCGCGAAGCAGTAGTTCACGAAATCTTAAACCACGCGTGGGTTCACAACGAACTCTGGTTTAAGGTCAAATGGGAGCTAGGGGAAACCACATGGGAACCCCTAGGAAATTGCAACGACCTCGTCCACCTGGATGAGTACCTCACTTTACAAAATGTAAGGGAACCAGAAAAACTCCCTATCAAAGAAGACAGGGAACTCTCGGCATCACTATGCCCCCAAAAACGGAGGCAGAGGAAGTAAAGCTGAGGGACAATGGCCCACAGCCAAGAGCGTGGGAAAGTTCTGGGTGAGTAACTCGCCTGGACAGCCACACCATGTACTAGAGATCACATGGGCCAGGCAAGTAACTCACCTAGACCACGTGAACCACAGGCTCACGTGTAAAAGAACACACAACTGTGGCAAATCCCACGCACGCAAGAACAAAAACCCCTCCCACCACCATGAGAAACATAACAACGAAATGTCGTTCTCTGGGGGAGGCAACCCTCGGTTCGATCCAAACAAGCCACCGGACATCGAAATACAACAACCTGGGGAGCAAGGCTCCCTGGAACAACAACAACACCAGGTGCAGATAAGCGCCATGGACTACACGACGCACGCAGCACAAATGAGTGCCACGAACCAACAACCATCCGCGTTGCTAACAGGCACCGCATACCCCCAGCCTCCTCAGAGGGGCTTCCAACCATATGCGGTGCAAACTGCACCGATGGCGCAACAAGCGCCATTCCAGGGGCAGCATTTGCTGCTGCAGCCCCAGGCATACTCCCCAGGGAACTTCCCTGGCCAGATCAACCCCTGGATTGGCCAATTCGGCCCAGGTCCAACAACACCCCAGCCAAATGCAGGCTGGGAATCAGCCATCGCATCAGCGGTAGCTGCTCAGACAGGTCAGCTCCGTGAGGAGCTGAAAGAGATGAAGTCCCTCGTAGGAGGGAGACGAGGGAGCGACAGCGGCTCCTCATCCAGACCGTCCAAACGGGCACGGTCTGATAACTCGAGGGCGTCAGAAGACGCCTGCGACCATTGCACCCACTGGAGGCACGAATACAACAGAGCACAAAGAGACGCCGAGGGCATCTTCGACTCTCTGAAAGACACAGAGAGAGAGGTCGATCTCCAAAAAAGGGAGATTGAATTACTGAAACACGAGCTCAGAGAGGCACGTGCACTGGCAGACCTCGCTGCCAAACCCATTATGACGGGGGCCTCCCAGGTCAGGGGGAGGGGATATGGTGCCGGGGCACCGACTATCCCGCCACCCCGTGGGCAGGCGACCCTGTCCGGGTTGCATAAGGGCCCACCCTCAGAAGGGCAAACCCATGTCGAGGGGAAGAGGGAGCAGTAGGCAACCGATGGCAGACCCTAAAATGGGGACCACTGCCAGAGGCGGTGGGCCGCTGAGTACTTCAGCACCCTATGGGCAAGCTACCCTGCAGGGAAGTGTCCACATGCTATACGAGACTGCCGAACTCAACGAGTTCGGCAAAGTCGAAGCTCCAGTCAACATAACAATCGACCCCAACTTCCCCATGAGGAGAATAGCGGGGTCAGAAGCAGCGCACGACGCTGCATACGCTTGGTGGACAAGCGCGAGTGGGAAAGAATTCATACATTGGTACAAACAGGCCGAAGCTGCCTTCAAAAGCGGCAAGGTACACAGAACCCTTCGCAAAAAAGCAAAGGAAACCAAGAAATACTTCTTGGGACTCCTGAGTATTGCAAGACTCACGGAGGAGTATAATTCCCCAGAGAACAAGGGAAAAATCTCCTGGGAAAGTCTAGGCAAAGCCGCCTATCTAAAGTCCCAGTTCAAACCACTCAGGACTCCTGAGGAACATGCCGCAAAAACTGCGGAGCGGGAAGCGAAAGCTTCCAAATACCAGGAAAGAGACGCAAGTCTCCATGCTGGACAACCAGCCCAACGACCACCCTTCCCCATGGGAAGAACGGTAGACCTACTGTACTCCACACCTGAGCCAAGTAGCTCAGGAACACAACAACCCACTCTCACCCAGGGAGCGCCTACTTCGTCGAGCCCACAGCCCAACAATGTAGCCCAGGCTACGTCATCGCATCCGACACAGCAATCAGATGTCCAGATGAACAACCTGGAGGAAAACCCTCCTCCGGGGCAATGACTCCACCCTTGAGAAAAGGGAAAGTGACACAGTAATACGCCATCGAGGCGCCCGTGAAAACACCTTCCCCCAACTCGAGGCCCCACACACAATACTGTATGCAAGGAACCGCAAGTAACAATTGCGGAAATCTCTACTCCATCAAAAGACCCACATCCACCACCGCTCGTGTGTAAACACCACTTACACACGAACCCTCATGGAACAAGTGAGGAACACCAAAGACATACAACCTTTGGGTTGAAATTCATTTCCAACAAACTCCACTACTTTTCTCCCTGCGATACCCATGTATCGCCGTTCACTTCAAAGTAACGGCCCACACTCACTTATTCCCTAAACCCTTTTTCTCTCCTTCACCAACATGTACAAAAATCGCCCACTTTAAAGTGGCGACAACAAAACACTCATTGATAATTTCAAACTCAATGTAAATCAATTATTAAAAACTTTGTTTTCTTCACCATCAACCTTGTATGCATCGCAAATCGCAAATGCAATGCAAGGGGGGAGAATGTCAGGGCAATAGCCCCGAACCCCAAGCCACATGTAATTAGATACATATAGTCACGTGGGTAAGCGGGAACCTCCGGGTAACTGCTTACACACTACCGTAAAATACACACATTTGTATCACTTATGGCTCTGTGTGCTGAGCTACCCCAGAGACCTCACATAAGCAAACCTCTTTGATAGCATGCAAGGGAGTAATGCAACCCCAGGTTCATGCTGAGTCCACAGAGTTGCAAACTAATTTTTTGGCTCTACAGGAGGAGCTGTAGAGTGCGCAGTTTGGGCAATTCATGCCTTAGAAGCGCAAGAAGATGATTTTGGGCAGTCCTTGACCATATGGCCAGACAAACCACAAAACATACACAGATTCCCATCGAAACAGCGCTTACACTCTTCCAGTGTTAGCTTGCCATTCTCACCAAGTTTTGAAGAGAGGTCCGGTTTGGCTGCGGGGCATCCTTCAGACTTCTTATGGTCTTTAGGAGGCTTCACAACCACAGCAGAGGTGGAGGCAGAGGGAGTAGAGGAAGGATGGAAGGAAGTACTTGCCGATTGAGACACAGCAGCCTTGTCGAAGGTAGTGGTGGAGGAGGGCGGAGGTCTAACATGTCGTCCAGCTTCAGCCTTACACTTCCAATATCACGCATCGAATGTCTGCACGAGTTTTCGGAGGGCAGAAAGTGAAGTAGGTTTGGTGACACGTGAGAAATTGTCCTTGAGATGCTCTGGCAGTCCATCGTAGAAGAACTGATGAAGTGCAGGCTTGCCATAACCATGCAACTGTGTAGCATATTGATTGAACTTGACAATGTACTTATTTATGTGATGTCCATCTTTCATACTCAACTGGAGGATCTCGTCTTCAGCGTTGCCCATTGGATCATGGGGGCCGAAGTTCTCCTTGAGCTCTAAGACAAACTCCTGAAAGTTATCCATCCACAAAGGTCGAGCGCCCTCAGGCAGCCCTTCCAGAAGGTCCGGTTTGAAACAATCAAGGGCCATCCCTGTCAAGAATGACTGTGTGTAAATAATCTTCGAGCAGTCACTCACAAAGGCCAGGGGGTGGTCCTGAAAGTTCAGTTCACACTGGACCAAGAAGGTGCAGAGTTTGCGGGGTTTGACCCCATCAAACTGGTTGGGTTCTCAAACCTTGGTTCTAAGGGAGGTGGACAGAGCAGGAGGTTGTACGGGAGCAGGGACCGGAACAGGGATCAGAGCGGGATGAGCAGTGGAGCAAGCAAGATAGGTGATCACTTGTGCTAACTGGGCGAGTACCGGAACAAGAACTTGCTCAACTTCATCGTTGTCACCAACAAGAATAGGAATAGGTGGTATAGGGAGGTGTCAGAGTCCATGTGTCAGTTCACATGTAAAGATCTCCCCAGGAAACTAGTTGTTGTTAAAGCTGGGGAGCCAACCCAGCTGGTGATAAGGCCTTATATACATGAGTTCCACAACTCATAAGAGCGCAGCTACATTGGGAATACATGGTAGCCGATAGAGAAGCGACATGAGATAGGAAGATAGATCATGTGAAAAAGGGGGCGATAACGGGTAAAGGGTGATGTGATAGCAGAAATAGTGCATTGAATACAACCTGCATTCTAACTACGGCAAATCACATGGAGATATTGGCTTATGGGTACTCAACCTATCCAGATAGGGGTCCGGGCCAGCCGGATAACCATCCGTGCCCTGACAGGAGGTTAAGGTCAACAAGAGGGATGGGTTCATGAGGAGCCAGCCCATCTTCATCAACAGCCTCGATGATGACAGCCAAATCATGCGTGCTACTGGAAACAACACAGTTGAAGTCAGAACCTATAAAAGAGTCGTATGTAGCTCGAGAGTGGGAGCATGAATGCCTAGGTCACAAACATAAAGAATGTGAACATGTTTGTGAACATCTTTCAGAGGAAACTGGTGCCTGCTCTCGGCATCACGTCCATAACTAATCCACAAGTCTGTGAATGTGTACAAATCACTCTAGACATAGTCAGCATTAAAGGAACATTATGAGTGCAAAATACTGTCAGAACATGGCTGGAGGGAACAAGTGTGTCTGGACCTTTCCCCGGAAGGGAGGCTGGAGGTAGAGGATGAGCGGAGGGACCATGGCCTCAGCAACTTGGAGAGGAGCGCTGTGCCAACATTTGGTAATGCTAGTGTTGGGTCCTTAACTTCAGAACAAGGGGGCACGAACTCAGGGGGAACTAGTCGTCGATTTTGCACTGAAGTGCCATCAACTACAGTACATGACTTATATACATAATACAAGACAAATAAGAACAAAGGGAAAACCCAAGATGGACTTACCCACTTGCCAGGTTGGCGAGCTCATGAGAGAATTGCCTTATCGAGCACTGTGGAGTGGGGTTGGTGGAGGTCCTAGGAGGTCCATAGTAATATTGGGTAAGTAGAAATATTAATAAACTTCTAAGATGAGGATAAGGGGTACCAGAGAAGGTGCTGGAGATTGGAGGTGGAGGTGGACTGGAGGTATACCGGAGGATATGGTGGAGGTGAGGGAGAGGACAAACCAGAGGTGAACCGGAACGGTGGCAGAGTAGATCAGAAGTTGGGTGGAGTTGGTATGGATATGACAACCAGGCCCTGGGCCTTGGGCCTCATGTGACTTCCGGATATTCCTGGAAGTTTTCATTATATTGTGGCCACTGTGGGAAGGTGAGAAGTTAGCTTCCTTCTCACCTTCTTACCCATAGCAGGCAAGTTGTATACTACTTGCCCTTTTCTATACACCTTCTCACCCACAGCAGTGTGCCCTGGATAGGGCTGTTTCTACATAGGGTTGTGGGCCATAGGGGGGGGGGTCATGGGGACCTGTGAGTCATCCCCTGACATTCTGCTCTAAATGCAGTGAATAAGGAACTATACATGCAGTCTGTCATATCCCAGATCTTCCACCTCCCTCCACCCTAGTCCTAGACGACTCCTATGACCTCCACCAGCCTCCCAATCTCTCTCTGCTGCCTCCAGTTGATGCCAACAATCCTAGGACTACCTCCTCCTTCGACTCTCTCCCACTCTTCCTCCCATCTACGTCCACATCACCTCTGGAACTCCTACATTGTTTTGGTAAGTTACTAGAGTACTGACAAGCTGTTGGGAACCTCAGGACATACCTCAACTCTCACTCCTACCTCCAGACCTCCCCTACCACACCTCCACCTCCTTGGACCTCTTGTTCAAAGGATATGGATCTACTTGTTGTTGGTAACCCTCAACTTGCCTATCCACCCTCCTTCTTACTTCTGGTCTCCGCAGCTCCAGCACCTCCAGTCATGTACCTCCAGTACCTCCCCACTCCTACCTTACCTCTGGTCATGTTATTCTTTATTGTTTTATCATTTGATATTTTCTACAACCCCAATCTTCAGGACTACAACTTCCAGGCTCCAGACCTTTCCAGACATCTTCCCCTGTAGTCCCCTGCTCTTTCATAGATGGGCCCAGGCCTTACCATTCAGTTGGTTTCTAATTCTCCCACTCCACAAACTTCAGACGTAACTCAGGCTTTTTGCCTATTCTATATTTGTCCTGTGGAGTCTTTCTATTTACTTCTTCTTCCCCTTGGTAACCTTTGTTTACCTTCAGATCCAATTATCTCTGCTATATGTATGCATGTACCACTCTAGTAAATAGTTTCCCCCAGTTATAATATTAAGTCCTTGAATCCAAACCCTCTTCCATGATGTCTATCGCACTCTACTCACCTGCTGCTCCACCTTGAACCAAGAGCTGAGTGACAGACGCATCTAAAGGCGCCTTGGTATAAAACCCAACAAATCACATGACAAATGATTGACCCTTGCTAACACCTCCATTGTTAAGTAGTGAGGGGGGCTTTTGTTACGGATACGGAGTCTCCAACGACCATATCCGTCGCATGGTCAAAGACTTCCCCTCTCTATCGCTCCTCCCCTCTTTCTCCTTTCCGTCCTCTATCCCGCTACCCTATCCTCCTTACCCGTTCTACCCCTTTCCCCCCCCTCGTGCAAAGCTTTCCCCATTGGGGTTTTGGTGCTGGCCGAGGTTGTTTGTGTTTCGCGGGATTTCCCGCGACCTTACCATTTGTAGATAGTCACGCGTCATGTACGGAAACCGCCGAAGGCGGTTCCCGCTAACTAACAACTGCTCTACAACTGTCTCGTGTACCGTCTTCTGTAACAACCCTCCCTGTGACTCAACTGAACCTGTGTGACTGTACAACTCTCAATATGTCTTATAAGTCTGGTTATATCGAGTCCTCTAACGGCCCTCGCCGCGAGAACTCGAAGTCGAGAGTCGAAGACTCTCGACGTGTGTATCGTCCTATTGAACCTGTACCCTATGGGTCTTCATCACTCCGCTCTCCCCCCAGTACTCAACATACGACGTCCCATCACGATCATGGTGATCGTGAACACTATGAGGCCCACTTACCCTCGATGTCGGCACGTTCGCTACGCGAACGCCAAGTAGCCGCCCATCCACCGTCTGTTTCTTCCTTTGCCAGTCATCATATGTCCCCGCCAACGGTACGTTCCCTTTGGGAACGCCAAGTCACCGAAGGCCCTAATAGTCAGCCCTCATTGCACGCCTACGATATCAACCCGCTACCGGTACGTTCGCACTGCGAACGCCAAGTACCCGATGGCAACTACGCGAAGCTCTCACCCATCTCACCAGTCACGACCTTGCACACAGTACGCTCCATTGAGGAGCGCCAAGTATCCGTGGCTGACCCATCTGTCCTGATATCTCCGACTATCAATCATCAATCCCTTAATAGCTCACTACATCACCCATCGCGATCGATGGGAATTCGATCGCCCACTCCCAGGTCAGACTGGGATCACTCATCGATTACACTTCCAGTTATGGTACAAACTAGACATGACTCTCGTCTTCCCACTATAAGAACGGATCGAGGAATGGGGAATTTCCCCCATCCCCGTAACACTTCTGGCCCCCTTCTGCTGGTGGCCTCAGTTCCTCCATTGCCAGCCCCCCTGACAAATTGGGGACAATGAGGACGTAACGGGTGCAGCACTCCATTCTGAGTTGCTGAAGCTGAGTCCCTTCAACACCCCATCACCCTCGGAGCTCCACCCCACCTCCGGCCTGTCTCTGACCCACCATCGGATGACCCAGAACTGTTGTGGTCAGACCATCTGCTCCTAGAGAACAGGCCTATGGCTACCGGCCATATGGTGTAGTGGTTAACACCTCCAAATATATGTTGGATGGTCCTAGGTTCGAATCCTGGTGTGGCCTCTTTTTCAGACTACAATAAGAACACCAAGCTCCATCAGACACACCTGCCTGGGTAGTGTTTCAGATCTTCCCTGGGTGGGTTTGTGACACAGTCATGAGGACTGTGGTCACATGCAGGTCATGTGTGCTTGCTGGTGAGTCACAGGTCATTGCCAAATATCTGATGTGGGAAATGTCACGGAAATTGCATTATCCCCTGTCAGGGCACACCTGCCTGACCCTGCTCTGTCTGGTCCAGCCCCACCCGATCCCACTGTCCTCCACCCTTCCCTCTCCCTCTTCCTCCCCTCCCCCTTTCTTCTCTTTCCCTTCTTTCTTCTTTCTTCTTTTCTTTCCTATTACATATTACACAGACAACTTTCCTCATATCAATGTACCATTGACCCAGCCACAGTGCAACATGCCTGGATCCAGGCACACCAAGCAACTTCCCACACACTGGATGCTCCTAGGATCTCTTGCAGAGATACCCGGACAGGTGTGGCTGTGTGCATAGATGATGTGGCTTCTCCCATGTGGCCTCAGCCACATGTATATAAACATAGCCTAAGTGGGAACTGGGAAGTAGCCTTCTTCTCACACTTCCCACTTCAGGCAAGTAGCTTACCTTCTTTTCTGTTAATAACAATTCACACTTCCCACTTCAGCTTAAGTGGCCAGGGATGCTTGTCTGCACCGGGCCCATTGCTATGCATGCCCACATCACACCCTACTGGGCCCTCAGCGCTGGGTGATACACCCAGGTGCTCTTGACCCCAGGTGTCAGGGATCAGCCCTTGACCCCACTGTCAGGGCACCCAACCACACAACCCCAGAACCACCCTCCCTGACTTCCCCCACTTCCCTGACCTCCCCATCTTTACATATCTCTCACAACTACAGCCTGCATGTGAACCCACAGGAAAAATCATGTGGGTCAAGGCAAGCAACTCGCCTTAACCCATGTGACACCTTTTCCGAGTTGCAGGAACATGCTCAGCTTCTACCCATAGTCACGTTATGAACTGTACAGTACATTTCCCTTTTATAGCAGCCAAGTGGGGAATAGGGAAACTTACCCTTCTTCTCAACTCAATCCCCGCTTAGTCCCTTCAGTGAGTTTGAGGAGCTGAGGACAGGGTCTAGCACCCAGGCACCCAGAACATTGCACACACCTAGCCCTGAGGCTGGGCTGTCCTTGACTGAGGACCAAGCCCTGACACAGGTCAGTCCCTGACATCTGTTGGAAATGCAACAATCTGTCATATCCATCCATGGCCATCACCCTCCACTACCTCCGGCCCTTCCGGATTTCCTCCACTCCTTCATCACTAACCTCAGAGCCTCTGGATTCCACAATCACCTCTGACTCCCCCAATGGTCACCACCCCTTCAATTCAATATATTGTTGGAATTTGTACACGTGGTCTTGGGAACCTTAATGCTAAAATATGGACATTCTGGGAGTCGAACTGCAGAACCCTGCATAGGTACCAAGAGTGTTACCATTACACTAAATGCCCACATTAGGCAGAGGTGGTTTCTAACATATATTACCTACGCCTCCCTAAGTACGGAGCCCTGAAGGCCTCTGGACAGCTCTGATGTCCACTAGTGCACTCCCACCTCCACTGGGCAATTTAGTTGCTTGCCCTGCAAGCCTACCTTCAGGCCAATCCCTCCTTTCCGCTTGTGGGTTATAGCCCATCACTCTGCTAAACCCGTAACCCGACTCATCAGTAATATTCAGTCAGCTAACATGTAACTCTGTTAGCTCTGCTCCACTCGGTCCCACTGTTCATGGGCCCGCCCCCTATGTAACTATATATACATAACTTGTAGATAGGTTACACCCTAGTGATAAAATTGACTAGAGTTATCCCCCTTCTAGTTCTCATTGCCAGTTAGTAAATTAGGGCATGGACGTGTAAACTGGGCACAGTGCTCCTGGTCTAAGTCGCTGAGGCCAAAGCCTTCCACCATGGGGATGTCTCCCTCGTCCCGCATCCGGTCTCTGACACAATCGGCCCCATCATCCAGCTGTCAATAATGTGATTATTGACAGCAGTGACTACCTGAGACAGTTCTAATATCGTCGCAATTATTGGATGATATTTGGGGGTTCAACCCTCATTCTCTCTGTTATACCGTGTATAAAGAGAGCAAAATTATTTACTACTCCCCCTCCCTCGGATCCCTTATATGGGTCTGAGGTGAGGATTTCTTTACTATTTCTAAGTATGCATGATAAATTGTTTTTGGCATTTTTGATATATTTATACACCCTGAAACACTCTGAATATGTTTTTAACAATTTTAACAATTGTGTCATGAATACCTCCCACTGCATCGAAATTGTCATAAACCTGTCACATCTAACAATCACAACGTCTGCCTTCTCATTGACTGTTGGGCCGTTGGTAAAAAAAATGCCAAAAACAATTTATCACATAGGAGATTTTACCCGTAATCACATGATCACCGACTCGTCAGCCCTGGCGCTTAAATCAACCGATCTCCATCCTTGACTTTACGATTCCCCTGTTGCGAAAGGTTTCCACTGGCGATCGCCAGTCTAAACCTTTGGCCGATGAATACATCTTTGGACCCCCCAATATATGCGTGGATCCTCACCCTTAACCGACTGCCCACAATAGAGGTCAGCAGACGATAGTGTGGGATAGTCGGCCGTGTTCATTGTAGCGACGGTTTCTAGGAGTACAATATCTGTTTCCAATGTCTTGACAAGGATTCTCAAACCAAAGTTACCAATATTCTAGCTCGGAGTGGGGATCAGTATGCTGCTTGGTGTAGGTGTATTTCTCGTGAGGTTTATGCGATCTTTGCTCAGGTACCTCCTCCATGAGCTTGCCTTTGTGGGAGACTTCTTCCGCATATTGTTATGAACCAAAGAGAAATCCCAATCAGCGCATGGCGTATCGTCGGAAATGAAGATGGCAGCAAACCCTCTATCGTAAGCAACCTTTGCTGTGCGACTTGATGTCTCCTCTCAACTATGAGACAGCTGTGTCCGGCCTACGAAAAGAAGTTGGGGTATAATATTTCCCACGACGGACTGCTAGTTGCAATGGCATTTGCGCTAGGTCCAGCAGCTGCTGTCGCTAATGTTGGCTGCGATGTTCGCCGGATACACCTTCCTTCCAGCATCTCGACTTCCGTCTTCGTTGAATCGTTATCGCACAAGGTATTTCTTTGGGCATCATCATCATCACGTCCGATCCATTCTGAATGATATCTGGAGATCACACCGCTAGAACGGTCATTCTTGTCCACTGACTTGGGTGATGAAGTGATAATGAGGCGGATCTTCATCCTCTGGACTTTGAAAGAAGCTTACTTAAAGGCCATCGGACAACCACTCCGACTTGGGTTTGATTGGAACCGCATCGAGTGCGATATACCCAATGAAACTATAACTGTGGACGGTCGCATACTCTGCGGATGGGAGTTTCGACTCTTCAAGGCAAACGTTAACGTGCACCCTCGAAAGGATCCACGGAGCGAGCAGGTATATCAAGTGACGGCGGCGATATATCGAGGGGGCGAATCAACCTCGTTTGTGTGGAATCAAGAGCTAAAGTTGGATCCATGGTTGAGATTTCTAACTGTTGACTCCGTTATGGACGCAGTCTGGGATTTACAATATCCTCACATAACTTCATTCCTCAAGCTCAAGTTGGATCAACAAAGATAAGCTGTCCTATCCCTCCTATCCCTCATAGCCATAGAGCCTACTTCAATGAGCTACGCATTAATGCAGTCGCACATCAATATCGAGTTTGCACTAGATAGATTTGTACAATGTGCTTGCCAAAAGAAGCGAAAAAACACACACACACACACACACAATGTTACAACCTGCTCTCGAGGAAGCCGGGACGCAGGGAATCCCTCCAAGAGAGGACCCCAGGACCGAAGGCAGCGTCTAGCGCCTCCCGAACAGTGTTTACAAAAACAATATTCATCTGGCGACGGAGAGGGTGATTGCCTAAGTCGTGCTCCACATTCTTTCTATTCTTCGCCGGAAGGATTACGGTAGAGATCCCCGCTCGATGCGCGCCAAGCAATTTCTCCTTGACGCCACCAATTGCGGTGATGTGACCACGCAGTGTGATTTCACCCGTCATGGCGACATTTGAGGGGACCACAGCTCCGGTGAAGAGGGAAACGAAGGCACAGACTGGTTCATTTCGAGGGCGGTCAGTCAAGATTTGGAGTAGATTGAGACAATTTACCCATAGCAATCCCAGCGGAAGGACCATCTTTTTTCTGTGCACCAGCGGGGAGGTGTAAATGAACGTCCACATGGTCAGGATGCAGCAAAGGATCTTCCATCGAGGAAGACGTAATTCCAAGTAAGAATGCGTTCGACTTGACCTTGGTCAGGTACAAAGCTCAGTCAAAGTACTCTAGATGATAAGTAGTCTTACCCAACTAAGCGCAATTTCTCCACTCTCCCGGATCACTTCGCCAAGCGAACCTGTCAGACGCAGTTTTCCGCTACCTGGGATAAGGATAGTTTCGACATTAAGAATACCTCCTTCACCCTCGCCTTGAACGACCATTCCATTAACGATTCCCTTTCTTCCCTCTCGCTCCCGCTCTTCAGGGTCCCACCATTCAAGCCCAAGGATTTCCCCCAAGTCTTGAACGTCTACAACAGGATTATAGGTAGATTGGTTGCTTGTGTCATGAGAATCAGCCCACTGCACTGCTTTAAAGCGAACGACGGCGCCAATTTGACGCTCAAGATTCCGCACCCCCGCTTCCCGTGTATAACGCGACGCAATGTATTGCATGGCGGAGTCGGTAATTTTAAGTTGATCCATTGGCAATCCATTTGCCTTCGCCTGTTTTGAGACGAGGAAACGCTTACTACACAATAGCCAAGTTAGTGATATCGGGAGCAGGCGCGGAGATACTCACGCAATGTGTATCTTTTCGTCATACGTGTAGCCTTCAAGTTGGGAAACATGTACTGCGTCAAACGCCTATTTTAGCTCACGGTATTCCCCGGGCATACCTGACAGATACACAACCTCGCATCGATCCCTGAGAGGCCCGCTAATTGTATCCAGAGTGTTTGCGGTTGCAATGAACAAAACTTGACTCAAATCAACCGGAACATTGATATAATGGTCATTGAATGCGTGGTTTTGCTCGGGATCCAGCACCTCCAGAAGGGCAGCCGACGGGTCACCATGGAAGTTATTATGTCCAACCTTGAACCTCGTAAGCCCCCGCACCGTGCGTCATAAGGGAATTACCTTGTCAATCTCATCCCTGTAACAAAACACATGAGAAGGGGTGGTCATTCTGGGAAAACGACATACAAGAGAAGAACCATATTTGGCCTGCCAGCCCTTCGGAGGGTTTGAACAACTGCTCCTGGACCGCTTGCAACGTACGTGCGCCTGTGACCTCTGATTTCAGCTTCGTCACGTATACCTCCCAGCGATATCCTCTGGAATGGTCTGTCCAAGGCCTTCGCGACTGACTGTGCAACGGATGTCTTTCCGCACCCTGGGGGCCCCACTAATCTATGCGTGCACGGATGTGGGCAGAGGATGGGGAGGTGAGCATTTCACTTACAGGAGTATTGGGCCCTTGCTCGTGGTTGGGGCTTTCTTCGTGGGTACCGGCGTCAATGAAGTGGCATTAAGACCAAGGGCATTTGAGGCAGGCGGGATCTCCGCTGCTCGGACTTCGTTCAGTGATTTCAAACGTACAACTGAGACCTAATCAGCATCATCCGTTCATCATAAGAGGCACCATCGGGACCCAACCTGCTAGATATTCAATCAATCGTCGTTTAATTTTTTCTAATCCATAATGATCCTCGTCAAGTTGCCGCCTCGCTCTGTCAAGGAATGATTTGTCAAGAACGACAGACTGCGCTGCCCAATATCGGTCCTGGGCGATTGTTCCGGGCCATGGTAAGGATGTGAGCCACTCCAGCTATCGAGGGAACGTAAGATCTGCTAATGATGTGTGATGGGCAGCGCAGGGCCTACATAGTTGCGTATGACTCCGTTCTCCACACTACCGGAGGGTATCCGCTTGAGTCGCTTGTATTCTCTTACAGCCATCTTCCTCTCCTCACTACCCGGATTCATCGCTTCAATTTGCTTCTTCATGTCACTCAAGTCGTCGCCCTCATCGTTATCGTCGTCGAGCTCCGAACCGGTAGTTGGAGAATCACTCTCACTTATCTTCTTCCGGCTTACTGATGATGGTGAATTATTCCGTGTCAATCTTGCCAGCTCGCGCTGGATCGCTTGCAGCTGTTGACGTCTAAGTAAACCTAAGCCTCAGTGATAAGGTGGAGAGCACTAAAACGAAGGGGGCTTACAAGAAAAATTCCTTCTGCTGCTTCGAGACGGATTCGCTAACATCCTGCGAAATCTTGGTGGCGACTTCCGATATGTCTGCACGCTTGTTGAAAATTTCCACCGCTTTCTGGATGCGTTGGTTAACTGTTGCAGCAGACAAGAAAGCTAGACAGGGTAAATTAGAATTAGCGAGCGTCCACGCCGTAGCGAAGCCAACCATACCTAATTTATCCTCCCATTCGGCACTGACAACACCGATCATCATGTCAGCAAGCCAAACCAAACCATTTGGTTTTGCTTCAGAAATCAAAGAACGAAGGGTCCGCCATACTTCGGGACTGCCTCGGCCGTTTAGAGGCGGAGAGTTACCAGCGATGGTCTCGAACTCCATTCGTTCGATAATTCTGTTCGCAGCCGATCGGAAAGAATGGTCTAACTCTGGTGATGGCAAGTCGTCATTGTCTTCAGGAGATGGATATACCACGGAGTATTCTGGAAGATGGTCAGGGGACTCATCGACGATCGGTGAGACCTTCGCGAGACGAATACGAGTAAGGCCCTGGAGGGTAACGGAATAGTGTGACGATCTAGAGTTTAGGGACAGCCCCGAAGGGCGAGAAAGCCTTAATAGACGGGCGGCTTTCAATGAGCAAAAAGCATCCATTAACGGGGAGGACAGCTTTGTTGAACAATTGGACGATGCTCACCGCAACCCCACTCATGGATGGGAGCATCGTTGCCAAGGAATGGGAAGACACCAAGTATGGGGTAGTCAGATTGTTGGACGAGCTTAACAAGCGGGCGGAGTATGTCATCTGTGATAGGCACTGTGACTGTGAGCGCGGGGAGAACTACAGCGGGGCTCGGCAGGAAGAGCACTGGAAGAGTTGGGGGCCTCGGATGCTCGAAGTGGCTGGGGGTCATTGTAAAGAGGCGAACAACACTATTGGAGTGTTAGATGGGAGGTGTTGGCAGCAAACTCGCACAGCGTCGATTGGAAATGTGATCTTATGCGGCGGAGGCTGGTAACCTGCCTAGCTTACAAATGTCCGGTCAGATTCTCACGTGGGCCAGTTTCATTCCAGTTTAATATCCTATTTCACGGGACTAATCGGGGCCGGGCACGTGCGACCTGGAGCAGTCCGTCTCGTTCTGCACTGCCGCAGTGCTGATGGATCGTGATGGGTGACCAACTGCCCGGGTCCTAACTTGCCTCTAGCATGGCTGAGGTTAAGTTGCTGAGGAAGGGGGAGGTTTGCTCCTTTCCCCCACCTGCTCGCTTGCCTTCGCGCTTGTGCTCGGAGTTACTGGTATGTTTCCCCCAGTGCAGCAGGGCTTGTAACTCACGCTCGCTTGCCAGTACCCCCTCTGGTTATTGCGTAGTAATTGCTTTTCCGCTTCCTTCTTACTGTTCTCTGTAAGCATATCTTTCTCCCTTGTTTTCGTTATCGTGACTGCTTGCTGTCAGCTCTTGCTCCAACCTCGCTTGCGCTGCTCTCTCTTCTGCCTACCCTCCACCTTCCCCAACTCCACCTTTGTGACTGGTACTATTATCTCGTTATCATCTTATTGTACCGGCTCGCCCTTGGCCGTTGTATTTCTTTTTCTTTTCTTGCAATCCCATTTTGCGCTGGCCCGTGTCCACTAAGTTGGTCGGAACCGATTAGCCGGGTATGATGATGAAGCACGGGTATAATATTATGTAATGCAATACAATACAAGGGCTTCGGCCAACTCCGCTACAATACAGTCAAGGACCTGATCAACAAGTCATTTAAATTTAATGGAGGCACGAGATTAAATATGACTTGTGTGCGCCGGCCTCAGCGCCTCAGTTTTCTTCTGGGTATCCGCCGTGCCCCCTTGCTAGGTCAAGTCCTCGTCTGTACGCAATTTTCATTGCTTTATGCCTTTAGACTGTTCATCCGCGATGTTCAGTTTTTCTCAGTTGTCTGGTATGCAATTGTGTCCATGTTTCTGATACTCTGCTGCTTGATCGGTACGTCGGTGGATTTTCTTTCTCTTTACACACGTCCGCTGTACGCTTCGGCCTCCGTGCCTTCTTTCCTTTATGCGCGCCCGCTGAGCGCTTTGGCCTCCGTGCCTTCTCTTCTGCCTCCGCGGTACGCTTTGGCTTCTCAGCCACCACCTCTCGTGTCCGCTGCACGCTGTTGTTCTACAGTCTTTTACCTCCTCTTGCGTCTGCGCACGCTGGAGTTTATTTCCTTTTTCTATGACTCTGACGTATTTTTCTGACTAATTCTCTTATTAGTTCTGGTTAGGGTGGTTGGTTGGTGTTGAATATTCGGTCTTGCATTGGATAAGGCAGTTAGCCTTGGTTACCCTTTGCAAGTTGGATCCCGGATGTTTACGGTGTCTTTCATTTTTCGGCTCATGCCTTGTTTCTTGTAACTTCACTTCTTCTCTTTTGTTGGCGCTTCTTGCTGCTACTCTCTGTCTGTCTTCATCGTTACCCTCCACCTGCCCCATCACCTCCTTTTTTTGGGGGGGATTTTTGTATCTACCGGCTCGCTTCAAATCAAGAGGCTTCGACATCTTGTCAGGGTCGTCGCCATGCTATCCGTTGCGCCTTCGCCCACGCACAAGTCCTCGTTGAGTGAACCTACAAAACCCCTCTGAGATGAGCGCAAAAAATCACGTGTTTGATGAATTTACACAAATATGAAAATGATGATATCTTTTTTGAATCCGCCAATTACAATGAAGGAAATGAATAGGATGCAAGCGTGAAGACGCATGGGCAGGGGCCCGGGTGCCTTCATAACTGTGGGGCATTTAACGGAAGGGAACAGAAAGTTGTATGCAGTAAGAAAAAAATAGTGGATGAAGGGGGGCGAGGGAATTGTGAGGCCAGTTTAACTGTACATATATATGGTTTGGTTGAGGCCCCCAGCCATGGTGGGTTGGCTTAGCGGCCGGTGCCGGATTCTCTTCAATCCCATCTCTGGATGGGTCTTGGTTCGAGTCCTGAATGGTGTTTCTTTTTTTTCTCCCTTAGAAAACTTTTAAGATGAAAAACTTCAATTCCAAGGGGTGATCAATGTCATGAAAAATGTACATTGGGCGGCTTTTGACTTCGTGATCAACCCCGGGTCCGTGGCTGAAATTAACACTTTATATATTACTTTTAGGACCGGATCCATGTAAGGTCTACTTGGTCTAGTGGATTATAGCGCTGTTTATGAGCCTGTCTCCCCCCTGCTTGTGCAGGTTCGATTCATTCTTGGTGGATTTTTTTTTGCCACAGTTATTGCACGAGGATGACTTCAATGTATATATAACACCGATAAGCAATGCTACACTAACTGCACTAAACAAACCCTATTCCGAGCACGTTCTACAATACACAAGCGCTGTAATGGTAATTAATAATTTTAGTTTGGTAATTGGGTTGGGTTGGGGAATAACAGGGAGGGGACGATGAGACCGCACGCAATGAATATTTATTACATAATAACGTCACATGTAGGCAATGGTCGTTGGCTGGTTTCTAAATCAATTCCCATCATTTTTTGTTTGGCCATCATCACGTGTATATTTCCTTTTGCGCTCATCTCAGAGGGGTTTTGTAGGTTTTCTTCCTCGTTGGCTCGGAGACAAATGGAGAAGAGAACGGAAGAAGAAAAGAAAACAGCCTCCGATAAATGAATGACACGTGCCAGGAGGTAGGACGTGGGAAATGTAAAGGACTATGAGAAGATCATGGACCTCGACAAATGGGGATGGGTTCTGGCATCGCGAGCCCTCCTAGATGCAGGGGAACGAGACGAATGTCATGCACACAAGAAAATATTAGAATAAAGACTATGTCGCATTAGACTCAGACTCGAATAAGAGTTCTGTATTGTAAATACCTATGTCGCGTTAGTTATCCAAGAGTTATAAGGTAAAATACTGAGAAATAGTTCTCACCTCAGACTCGAATAAGAGTTCTGAGGGAGAAAAGTCTAAGAATTCCTGTTGGAATACAAGTCATAGTCGGGATCCCACATCTGACACTGTGCTGTTGACCGACATCCCACTACTCCGACACCGCCTCCCCGATGTGACCGTGCGTCCGTCGATCTATAGCATAGCCCCGATGTAGTATAAATACACAATTAGCTAGGCTTAATAAAGATCATCTTTTGGTCTTACCTCAGGTCCCTTCGTTATAGCGCGAGTGTAGCCGCAAGCGCTACGTCACTAACTGACTAGTCTTTACAACAATTCCTCCCTTATATACGCGACATTCCTGAGTGGCAACGTCGTCGTACAAAGGGAGTTTCAAGTTGAATAAGAAAGGGCAAAACGCCCCCAACGCCTCATAGCGCCCCAGAATAACCGCTACGAATAACCGCCACACAACTTCCCGATGTAAACAAAGTTGGTGTTCTAATAGAAAAAATGTCAACCATAATGCAACCACGCATGACCCAAAACATTCCATCGAAAATAGTCATCATCCAGCCGCGAGCACGTGGCCACATCCGAGCACAGTTCCACCCCCAAAGACCCGCAACACCAATCCGAGTTCTTTACTGCCTCGACCAATTATGCGTGTTCGTTCTCTGGTCACCCCTCTGCTATTTTCAACTCTCTTCTCAATTGCCTCCGCCCAAACCCCATGTATGCCTAACGTTTGTGCTCTGAACGCCCTCGGTTGCTGACTTGCTTTCAGCATATTTTATGATTACCTCTCCAGCACTTAATGACACATGGACCGCCAAGGGTCTCAACGTCGTCAAATGGGTAGTCGGTGTTGACCAAGGCATTAACGCATTCGATATCGAGCTGTTGCGTTTGAGCACAGACGGAATACTCCCAATAGCAAGACAAGGTGAGCTGTAGTCTCTTCCACATATGTGCAGCGCATTAATTCCCCTCCAAGTCCCAACTACTTGGTCTGCGTTGAACATTGATCTTGAGGGTGTACCTACAGGGTTAGCCGTGTGTTATAATCCTCCTTGGCCTCCTCTAACCATCGTTCCTAAGGGATGATTATTTCGCAGTGTTCCTGAATTATGACAGCAGTACTGTGTACTCTGTGTCACCTCGGTTTCAGATCAAGGACAATGCTGGTTCAACAAGCAATGCTGCGGCTGGGCCCACTGTCACAGTGAGCGGGAGCCCTGGTCCAACCAAGGCATTTGCACAGACGTTTGCACCATCAATGGCACGAATGACCCGACAACCTCTTCCGTGGCTTGGCGTCACCCTTTCTCTACTGATTGCGTTTTTGTTTGGTTTTGAGGTAGTTCACTAGTGCCAGGTTGATAGCTAATCTACGACTATACATACTCTTTTGTATGCGTTTGCAATCTTCCGACTCAGAATCTGTATCTCCGACACCCACAGGCGACAGTGTACGCTCAGGCAAGTTTGCTGAATAGTTTTGGTGCGAGGCAATTCTACGTCAACGTGATCAACAGTCCGATGTCACCCAAGGGGGACGAGGGAAACTTACGTCCACACAGTGCATGAGACTGAGGGTAGTGAAAGGATTGAGCGATTGAATGAATGAACGTATGAGTATCTGCAAGGTTTCCGCGGTGCAATCGTCACTCACTGGACTAAATTAATGCTAATATTGAGTGTGTAAGGGTGTATTACTTTAAGGGATACTTACAAAGCTCTTCGACACAGTCTTCGTGAGGTTGTCCTTGCCCAGATGTGACTCTTTCTGTGCAGTGGGCAAAGTGGTGATTCAGAGGTGCGCAGGCTGAAGTCTCGGCGCATTCTTCACGGATTTGAGGAGCAGGCTAAATACGGAATGAGACTAGGGCTGTCAAAGGGCTGGACGGCGAACGAACATCCTCTGGTTCTGCATCTTCCTCCGTGTTCTCTGCAGACACTTCCTTAGCGTCAGCTGTAACCTCAGTCTCTTTGACAGTATCTTCTAGTGGGGGAGCATCGTTATGAATGGTCCCTGAAGCAAAAATGGAGCCAACAAAGGTGGACATGGTCAAGGATGCTAAAGATGCTATTTGGTGAGAACGAGGCCGGCAACAAACGTCCTCGTGATTCATTCCAATCTAACCATAGCATTGCCATGAGAAATTCGGCCGTCAACTTGCTGGCGCTCAAAACCACTACGAGTCGCGAAGCATTGCGCCGGATCTCCTCTCGAACAGGAACCCCTATTTCTTCCTTATTGGCCTCATTCATTGTTCTTCACGAGATCACTGCAATTGTCCCGTTCGTCGGGGCATTCTACACTTTTCGCCAGTTCAGCGTGGGGGAGGTGGCTCTCGACAAGATTGTACAGCTTTCTCAGAGAGCTAATCCAGAGCGATCTTGGGGTCATACAGTACATGGGTGGATCAAGGACGGCGAGGAGCTGGTGGGACGAGTGGGGGCTCGGTACGGGATTTGGGCACCAGAATCGAGCGCTTCTCTGCATCCTCGCGAAGACGGCGGCCCTATCATTCGGGGGGTTGCAGCCGATGCAGTCCTCGCCTATGTAGCAACAAAAGTGAATGGTCTGCTTGCAGTTCTGTTTCGTGGACGCTTACTTTTCACAGGCTATTCTTCCGTTGCGGATAGGATTGTCATTATACCTTTCACCCTCCTTCTCTAGACATATTATTCAACCCTTGCAATCCGCGCTCTGGAGGGCAATACGGTAGGATCTGCCAGTCACCCGAAACCAATGTTGCCAGTACGTACGGCCACTGGGTTTGAAATAAACACCTTTTATTTTGCAAGAATGATACTGACAATCGACGCGAGGAATTAGCAATCCGATGGATGGCTCGGACTTCTTATTTAGACCTGGTCTGCTCATCATACCATCCTTAGGGGTTGTAGTGTACCGATGTAGTGTTGGCATGGTCAGTATTATGACATAAATATAATGGGGACAACAACATCATTTGGAGGGTTGTGGGAGCCATGTACATGTAGAGGTGTGTGGAGGCGATCATAAGATGGATCATCGACTTTCCGCGGCAGGGAGGTTCCCAATTCGAGTCAAATAATATTGACTCGATGCAAAAATCAAGTCAAATCCTTGTGAAATGAGATCTCATACTATGCTGTGGCAAATTATCATAAGATTTCCAAATCCCCGTCGCGGCCCAACATATCCTGAAGACGCCGACTAAGCAACTGCATATACAATTTTCTTGCCTCGCCAATTTCAGCACCTAACAGGTAACTGTACTGTGTGGGCCACATCAGCATGTTGCACATAAATTTTCAGGACTTTCCTTACTGGAATGTTGTTCAGGATGGTTAAGGCCGCCGCGAGCGCCTTGGCTAGCGTGCCCCCAGCCCGAGCATCGCTGGGACGCAGAGTATCCCTGGCAGACAGCACTGCATTGGGCCCCTCCCTCACATCCGAAGGAGTGGATGTGATGTTCCTCCACATTACCCACAGCAGGATCTCCACGGAGGCTTATGTAGATGAACTTCAGTTCAACGAAGCAAGGCCCACAGATTGAGAAACAAACCGAGGTACTCCAAGAAGGATTGCCCACATGTTTGCCAAGCGTGGTGTAGTTCAGCCCAAGCGGATTGTCTGAGTTGAAAGACATCGAGGGCATCAGAGGACATTTGCCCGCATTGTTGAAGAATCTACGGTGTAGTGTGAGAGAAGCAAATACACTAGATAGAGGAACTAGCCTCGAGAGCCTCAGATGGAGCCATACGATCAATGGATTGCAATTTCAGGTCGATGTCCTGCATCTGTCTTTGTGACCGGTCAAGCTGTTGTGTAAGAAACGACAGCGCAGATAAGACATCGATCAGCGTGAGCGCTGTGTGAATAAGGTGTGAGACAAATTCCTAACGTAGGGAGCTCAAAATAAAGGCGCACAAAAGCCCTCTCGAAAAATGGGTCCTGTCATATGATCGAAGTGTTAACAAGCAGTGGATTGGGCAATTTGTGGAGAAATTACCGAGCGTGTCTTGCGCGTAAATAACGTAGAGCGACAGCCAACGATGAAGTCGGAGTGTGGCATTGCGAATTCTCTGACTGAAGAGAGTACCCTCTTCCCCAAAACCTGATAATTTCGTTGGAAAATAGACTATTGTTAACGGACCAAGGCACATACCAACAGCACTTTGAGTAAGGCCTGTTCGTTCACCAGCACTCGGCACAGCGATTGCTGGATCCCATTTGGCCAAGTTTAAGCAGTCGCGAGCGAGCGATACGATTGTTACATGAATGGGTTTTAAGGCGTTAATGTCCCACTGAGATCCGTTCTTCAGGGCAGCCTAAGATGTTGCACGAGGTAGGTACTTACCAAGCCTGACAGGGATGTCTGAGAGTTCAACAGGGCTGCAAGGGTAACAACAAGGTGACGTTGGCTGAAATCACCAAGAGTCCACGGTTCACGAAACGACGATAACAAAGCCAGGATTACTTCCCGGTGAGATACAAAATAACTTGTCGCCTGAAACCTCCATCAGCAGGGAATTCGACGCCATGCGTAGGATCACCATACCTGCTTGATGAGAGACGGCGTTGGAGGCAACGACGTCAGGCAGCTGACCGCCAAGCGCAGCATGGGCTCCAGTATTTGGCGATGTCGGTCCGCAGTGGAGGGAAGAAAGGTATTGTGAGCTACAAATGTGTGCGTGAGATCGGCTCGCGGAAAATTAGTGCTTAACTCCTAACCCTCCATTTCCCCTCCATGAACAGCCATCGCATGAACGAAATCGCACTGACTTAAACAATTGTAGAGTCGGGCCTCAACAAGTTTAGCAGCCCCAAATGTTGTCTGAGCGACTCGAATGAGCAGGGACATCTTTGCCTCGTAAACATATAATGCGTTGAGGGAGCCTGGTTGGTGTGAATCATTCAAATGAAGGTAACTTCATTGAAAGCACTCACTGGCGTTGGGTATGAGTGAATGCTGGAGTTCCGTACTTCCATTTAGGAGAGATTGCAAAAAATTCGAGATATGCCCGTCTTTTGCCAACGCGGCTTCTATCTGCTGGGACTGGGCTCTCTGGGACAGTCGAACCAAGACCTCTAACAAGGCAAATGCCATAGCCTTCCACACTTCACTCCCATCAGTTGCGTCGCGGCATGCACACTGAAGTAATCGATCCACCATATTGATAACGATGGATAGGCACCCATTGAGGAAATCAGACACCAGAAGGCTATGGCTGCTCCGTACGTCCGGACCAAATTGCCTAGAACAGAGACTTTCAACGTGGTATCTTTGTTCATGAAGATTCGAGAAGTCCAACGCGAATTGCAAATATTGTATTATGACTGCGTATAAATTCCCCCGTACCACTTCGGATGTTCCTCTGTGGAGCAGGGACAGAAGGACGGACTTGAAGAAGGTGTGCAGGCGATCAATGGGCAATGCAAATAGTTGGCTCTCCCCTTGTAACGAGTGTAACCGCCTTCGAATAAAGGCTCTCAGCTTCGTAAGGACGAGCACCAGGGACGAGGATAGAGCTACCATTGTCGAATCAGGTGTTATTGGCGAATTTAGAGCTACGGAAAGGCTCTGAAAGATATCGTAAAGAAGCTTTTCTGCCCTATCTGAAGGCAAGTGGTCGAAGGCCTTGAGAAGGGTCACATTGAGCAAGCTCGACCACGCCATGTATGCGTGGCACCTTGCATGATCCACCCTCCGGCGATGGTTTTCGATGGCGACCCTCCTTAGGACTGTTCGAGTCTCAGCCCTCACCTGGTCCAGGGAGAGCGGCTGGAGAGACCCCGCCCCGTGTAGTTGGCCCCTGACTTTTGAAACAATCGCGAGTAAAGGCGCAAGATCGTAAACTTGGCATCCCACCTCATCGACACGAAGGCATCGGCTGAAATCACAATTTTCATATAGTGGAATTGGGGACTGGTCGTCAACAAGAGCATCTTCCCATGTCACAGAAATGGATTCCAGAAGACCCAGAATTCGTGAGGAAGACTGATCCAGCCCAAGCTCCCCTTCTAAGAAGTGATCCTCTTCGGCTACACTGGCAGTGTTAAGGAGTATTTCCACTAACTGGGCCGCTCTGCTCTTTTGCCGAGTGTCAGTCAACATGTGAAGTTCCATTGCGGTTGCGTCTAGTATGTGAGCAGTCATGCGTAAGCTGGTTGACATGGCGTCACTTGTTGTTGATACCCGCAACCCATCGACATAATGTGCAATTCCAAGGTTTCCTGAAAATCTGGGAGACGTCCTAATTGGGGTAGCAAGCAGTTGTCGCTGGAAGAAATGCTCCCGAAGCCGCAAGTGACGAACGACAGAGGAAGAGGTATACGGATGCACGCATAACTGATTGATAAGATGGAAGCATTGGTCTGCAAACGAGGGATGAGAGTGAGCAAGCCGAATTACTGCATCATCCTTCGACAGTCCTTGCCCCAAAAGTGTAAGTATAGAGTGAAGTATTCCCGACTCGTCGATGGCACTGATTTGGTCGTCCGTCACCTGACCGGAGTTAGAACTGTTGTCCAAGCCGAGCAGCACATGAGCAATGTTAGGAGATGGACGTGTAGATTTCGTATTGACTATCAGAAGTCGGAGTACTGTGGATCGTATAAGGGCTGATAGCGAATAGGCCGGATCTGGTTCTATCTTGCTCAAGCCGGGGTCGAATTCATCAGCATCGATGGAAGTGTCTTCGGCGTCTACCTCGAGCCAATGCCGAAACCCTTGGATGATTAAGTCAAGTCTCTGTGAGTTCCGCAACGCTGCTGCAAGGGGGTCCAATGTTTGATAAGTCCCAGCCGAGAAAGGCCGGCAATACTGGGAATTGCTCAGAGTGCGCAGAATTTTCAGGGCAAAAAACGGTATTTCACTCTCGGGCAAAGCGACAAACATTGCAATATTCGATGGAATGGAAGGATGCTGAAGCATTGTCAACTCCAGGGAATGGATTGTTGATACAGGAAATCCGACGGATCCAACATTGGGCAAGTCACCAACATCATTCAATATCGGCACCAAGCCTTCAATGAACATAGATTGGATATGGATGACTCGCCAGAGAACGCGTAGCGTGCGAATGGTTGAGGCTGGCGACCTCGTTATTTCGCCGCAGTTGGAGATGTGTCCCTTCGAAGTCCTGAGCAACCAAATAAAGCAGATTTTCTTGCATTTTCCCGACAGTAAGAATCCATTTCATGACTGAGAAACCGGGATGGATAACAAGTGTGGCTAGTGTTGTCAGGGCCTTTGCCTTGTGTGCGGGTGTAAGATTGGTCCAGGATGACAGGCCTTCGTCATAAAGAATACTGAGGTCGAATCCTGCCAATGCTTTTTCAAAAAACGCCGAGACATGCACTGAACATTTGCCACCGTTCGTTGGGGTCCGCGAAATCACGTTCGAAGGTTTTGAGAAAGACTTTCTCGGCGACGAAGTCGATGTACGGGCGAAGGCCAGGAATACGGTAGCCCGACCCCAATTGGTCGGGAATTGTTTGAAAAAACCGTTCCAAAATCTTCCTTCAAAATGACATTCTTTGTTGGGACATGAATAAGAGAATCCAGCAGCTGGATTAAGGCTGTTGTGGCAGGATAGGTCTTTCCAACAGAATTCAACTTGTTCCAGCTCTATCACCGCGCCCCCCGCAGCCCTTCCAACTCGAGACACGAGCATGGGGCCCTGGACGCCCTTGGCGGACTGGAATAATCTCCATTTTTTCCAACACATTCCACATGTGATTCACAACGTCAATTCCAATCGCGCCAGCGTCAAGGCTGCTAAATGCGGAAAGCGTGTTGAATAAAATAGCTTTCAGTTCAAGTGGTATGGGGTGAGAAGCCAAAGTGAAGAAGAGACTGGACGACTCGATAATCATGGTTTTCGTGAAGCGCGATCCTTGCCGTCGCAGAATACCGGGCCACATTCCGTAGCAAATTGAGAAAGGAACCCAACAGCACGATTTCCTCCGGTGGGAATGAAACTTTCGGGGAATCAGACTGGTGAAAACTGGAATGCACGCCTATAGAGTGCCCTGGAAAGATCGCTGTCATGCCGGATGGTGGGATTCGGCCGTGAGACAGCTGATTCTCGTAATGGTGTATGGCCATAAATAATGTGGACCAGGAGCAGGAGTTGGACGAGGAATACGTCTGTGGGGTAGCTGCTGAGTCGTTCCCGCCCGTTGAGAGGAAATTGTAAGCGAAAATGGCACTGGTTGAGCCCGCGAAAGGGACGCTAACATGTCGTACATAGCGCCAATGGTATTGGCTTGCCGAGATTCGGCCAGCCCACTTGAGGAAAGGTGTCAATCTCAGGCCGTCCCTCTCTGTCCAAAACCGGGTTGCGGAATCCGCCGGCATATGGTCATAGATCGCGGCAATAAGGCGAAAAAGAGCTTCTGTGTCTCGTCGGGGGGTGGATCAGGGGAAGCAGATGCCCCGTAGGGATTGCTGGAGTTAACAGCAGACCTCCCAGTGCGTGCCCAGGACAACCATACATCTTCTTCGTGTTTCCGGATATCGCGCAGTACACGAGACATCCGTGTTATGAGTGCAATGACCAAGCGATCAATGCACTCTACAAAGTACATTCTAAAGTCAGGGTCCAGGACTTCATCTTGTACCTCTCCGTCATTGCCATATTCCGATACGCCAATGACGCGAGAGCCATCGAAAGCGAACGGATCCATCAGGGCCGCATGATTTGCCGGACCCTGGGATCGCAGAACAAACTCCCTAAGGGCTTGAAAAGCGCCGCCACGAATGGCCTCCTTTGCAATGGTACCCACTTCATCCTCGACCACAACGTAATCTCCAAGGAGATTCGGATCCCTGCCTCGACCTCGAGTACAAACAATGACCATTGAAGCAAGAGGGAAGCTCGAAGGTGAGGAAGCTCCCATGAAGAGGCATTGAGGGCAGTATGGGACGTTGACAAACAAAGAGCTGTTAGTATATATGTCGGAGAGGGCCCCATCTTCGTCTGTGGAGGAAGGATTGATGGTAACTAGCACACAGGGCAAAAACATAGAAGACAATGCCTTGCGAATAGTCCTTCACACTGGATAGCCCACTTGACCAGATATGTCACATCTGTGGGGCCTAGTTGTCCGCACGCAGCGATTAGGTAAAGGACGTGTGCACACAAGGCTCGCTCCTGAATGCTAGCAGCCTTACGGTTAATGCGAATGAAAACGAGTTCTTTTGGGCTTCCAAAGGTGCAGTATGATAGTTAGGAGATGATTTATTCTACGGGGTAAAAACTTACCCTGGATAACGGGCGGAGAAGACAAATTAACACCTTCTGACTGGAGCGGGCCTCTGGGGCCCTCGGTCGTCGGGATAAGATCATCGATCTCCGCGAGCAGCTTCCTAGCGAGATTAATTTGGCCTTCTTCCACATTCGTACTGAAGGGGGCCAGGATGAGCTGCAGTGCGAGAGCTCGGATGAATTCCACATTGGATAGGTTGGGGATATCGGTGCGTGTCGCTGTTTCGAGAATAAGCTGGAGACAACGTATAGAAGCAATGCGTTCCCTGTGATGCAGCATCACGGCTTTCTCTGCAAGCCCAGAAATTCGACTATTTGGTTGAGTACGTAGCACATGCCCTAAGAGTTCGGCGCAATAAAAACTCCGAGCAGTCCAACTGGTCGGCAAGAAAAAGCACTTCTTGCTTGAATTTCAACATTAAATACGGATGAGTGACCCTGCATAGAGTATTTGCCTAGGCAGAGCACCAATCAATGGTGGAAATGATACACATCCTCGGAGTGTTCGCTCACCGCTTTCGATCTCGACCTTCTCCTTCGGGCTCCTTGGGAGAGTGACGAGAAGACGTTTTAACAAGTCCTTCGCTTCGTCAAGAATTACCAAAGCAGCATGTTTCTGGAACTTCAGAAGACCGAGCAAAACTAAAGTTTTGAGCTTGGACTCTAAACGCTGAAAACTGTCCATATGGTTCAAAACCGGCGGCGCTTCATAAGTAATATATTCGGCCAACTCCGCCGCACCACTGAAACCTTACTCATTGCATACATATAAAAGGGTGCTGACATCGCCCCTTTCTCGCCTTCCCTATCCCCTGAACTCCTCGTGTCTCTCTCGGTGAGTAAAGACCGACTTGCTGCTTTTTCCCGAACCTACACCCGTGAACCACTGCGGTAGGCATAAGGTGTGAAAGGCCTCTAACGAAGATAGCGCGTGGAGGAGGTGGGGGTGGGGGCTCAGTTGAGTTTTTTATCCCACTGCAGATGATGAATTAGAAGTTGGCAGCTTCTGGGAGAATGGCAGCGCGTCACTTACCTTATACTCAGGAAATTGATAGAGTTCAATGCGATGTTACCTCGACCGGGAAAACATCCGTTCGTGTTCTTGACGCGTGGATCGCGCACCGCGACTGGCGGTTCGCCTTCGAGGACACCATATTAGCGAATGGCAGGCTTTCTCTCTTTTGTCCTTGGAGGTCCTGGCATGCAGTGCAGGGTCCCAAATGACGCGATATGAAGGTTTTAGCTTCACAGACTCATGTGAAGGAGGAGTCGGTTCACGAGTGACGGTGGTAATGAAGAGTTCAGGTGTGCCTTTGCCGCTCTCCTGGCACTTTTGCATTCAAATGTGTATTTTTTCCTGCCTTTTGTGAACCGATCTTAGTCTGGTTTGTGTGTAACTTTCCCTTCTATTTGTAATTTAGATCCTCCAACTTCGTCTTTGGCACTCTCCTAACAGTATGCATTCTTTCATGGTTTATATTTTATGTCTTTAACGATCAGCGGTACATGATTTCGAATAATTTGACCGTGCGCCCAGGAGAGTACATATATAGTCAGCTATCCCCTATCGATGGACACTCAGGCGTTCACTAATCCAGACGTGAGTCTCACCAACGTACATGCCCTTATCCACCGTGTCAAACAAATTCCAGGTTGTGTATCCATTCTCCGTCACCTTGACAGAATGAAGTAAGACCTTCGCTGTCGCGCGGCAGAATGACCCTCCCAATCGCGTCCGATTTTGTTTGCTGCTGACACTCCATGTGGTTTTGGTTTTGCAACGCAGTGTATCCCCCTCCAATCTCGCAGACGGTG
>NW_024067405.1:0-35878 GCF_015039405.1 Cantharellus anzutake | reverse complement strand
TCTGTAATTTTTCATGCTATTCTATATACTATCAACGCAAGTATGGCATATTTTTACATATTTTTAAAACATCTGTGAGGCGCTGGAGACCGTTTCCCACGCACAGATCATCCGCGGAGCTGGCACTGGATTGGTATCTCTGTCAGTTCCTATTCGTTTCTCTTTCGGGTTTTTTTTAACGGGCGCGTATTAACTCCCTCTATAATGTGTATTATTACCTCAACTTGATATTCTGCGATCTTGAGGGTGCCAAGTGAAATTTAATGGACTAATTTATCATATCTCGCTTAATACTGCACCAAATGTTTTGAAAATTTGCATGCTACTCTAAATATTATTAACGCAACTACTTAATATTTTTCCATATTTTTAAAACACCTGTGAGGTGCTGGAGAACGTTTCCCACGCACAGATCACCCGCGGAGCTGACAGTGGATTGGTATCTCTGTCAGTTCTTGACCGTTTCTTGTCGTGCTTGCTGCAATGGGCCCGTATTAACCTTTTCTCTATGTGGTATCATTAGTGCAAGTCGTGAATCAGCGTGTATGAGGAGGTGGAACGTTTTTTCCACAAATAAAGCATGTACATTAGTTTCTCTGTCAATTCTCATTCGTTTTTCGTCGGGTTTCTTTTAATGGGCCCGTACCAACCCCCTGGCCATTTTATATTATTAATGCAAGGGGCGAGCGAGCGCTTATGAGGCAGTAGGACGTGTTTTTACATTTTTTTACACATAAAAGGCATGTTCATGCGTATCTCTGTCAATTATCATTCGTTTTTGGTCGTTTCTTTTTGTACATGCTTTTATTAACGTCCTTGCTATTTTATATTATTGTTGTACATCTCAAATGAGGGTGTATGAGGCGGTGGGACGGTTTTTCACATTTTTTCACACACAAAAGACATGTACATGCATATCTCTGTCAAATCTCATTCGTTTTTCGTCGGGTTTTTTTAATGAGCTTGTATTAACGATCCCCTCATCTAATATTATTAGCATGCGTCGTCAAACAGCCTGTATGAGGCGTGGTCACTGTTTCCCACGCACACATTTCGCGCTGGAATGGGCCACCACTCGTATCTCCCTCAGTTTTCAACCGTTTTTCATGGGGTCTTTTGCAATGGAATCGCTCAAACGACTTCTCCATCTTTTATTATTACACCATGATAGGTCATCTAGTACAATTGTTAACATTAACACAGCTCCCACGGCTCAGACAACTGCATTGCTTACGTTAATTAAACTGAATAGGACAATACAAAAACTGAATAGAACCATACATTCAACCTGACTTTATTATATATTATATATATATCTATTATATATATGTTTTCGAAATTGGCATGTACTATAAACAGTAGTACTGTTCTCTCTTTTTCTTTGTATTTCGCTATTAGCATGTAAAATAAATGGGTAAATAAAATTGAATACTAAAAATGCGGAGCAGAATCAAATGAAGGGTTCCATATAAGGTAAAATTGGAGAAAATTCACGGCAACACAAGGTGTTCTGTATAAAATAAAATCTGAAAAAATTGTGGCAATGTGGGACAACATTAAAAAAAATCAAAGCACAATATTCTATATAAAATAAAATCCAGAAAATTCATGGCAACATGGGACAACATAGAATAAAAGGTAGAAAAATAAAAGGAAGGTGTGCTATATAAAATAAAAATTGAAAAAAATTCATGGCAACATGGGGAACACTGTTTTATCAACTTACAAAGGGATTCCATGTGATGGGAGGTGGTTGGGGTGGTGGATTTGGAGAAATGGCCAGAAAATGAAGAAAAACAACAAATAAAAGGGCCTCACTCCCAGTGCATTGCCAAGAGGGGGGAAAGGCTTTTCTCATTCCTGTGCATGACTAATGGAGTGGGGTTCGGGCAAGGCCCTGATGGCCCTCTGCAGGAGCAGGGGTTCAAGGGGCTGGCCCCTTGGTGTAAAAAATAATCAAATATATCCAGGGGGGTTTGGGGCACAGCCCCAGGCTCTCCGCAGGAGTGGGGCTTGGGGCAATGCCCCAATAGCTCTCTGCAGGAGCAGGGGTTCAAGGGGCTGGCCCCTTGGTGCATAAATAATCACCATGTATCTCATTGTTTCTTTAGCACATGGGGAACAATAATAACAAGGATGACGTTGCATGGGGCGGAGCCCCAATGGGGTCTGGGGCAATGCCCCAGGGGGGTTCGGGGCGCAGCCCCAATGTTATGCAACCTTTCTACAAAGGATAATGAGTGGTAGCAGGGTCTGTCCAGGCTGAGGTGAGCTCCCTCTTTGGCCAGCTCATCTGTGCGTTCGTTGCCCTTGATACCACTGTGGCTGGGGCACCAGCTTATCACGACCTTGAGGTCGTCCATGTCATCCAAGAGCCTGCACACTGTCTTCCTAAAGGTCCGGGTGTGCTCTTGGGCTTTTCTTGGAAGATGCGGCTGATCGCGCTCATGTTGTCTGAGTAAATTACTATGTTTGACGGCTTGTGGGTGTTCAGGTCATTTTCGATGAAGCGACGTGTCTCTTCCGCCACTGTCCTCAGCCCCATCATATCTGTGTCAAAGGCTTCTACATAGCCACCCATAGAACCATTCCTCTTGAATACTGTTTCTCCTGCTGAGTAGCCCACTACTCCAAATCCCGTGTATCTCTGCCCTTCTTCTGTGAACTTGGATCCGTCGGAGTACACGAAGAGGAAGTCTGGGTCGTCCTCGTGTTCCATCATGAATTCCAGGTGGTCGTCTGTCCATGTCTCTTTGGCGGATTCACCTGCAACATTCTCTGGTAGGTAAATCTGGATATGGTCTTCGATGTCGAATTCCAAGATATGCCATGGGGCTTCACTGTGTGGGCAGATCCTCTCTGTGCCGTGGATCATATGGTCCCCGATGCAGGTGATGCACATTGAAAACGTGTCCCTTGGGTCTATTCGATATCTTCTGTGGGGGTTGAATACCGGTAGTGGTGGCATGGTGAATGGTGTTGTTAACCTTCTCTGCCACGGGTAGAGGCGGTTGGTGACTGGGTGGTTGTCTGGGAGTCGGGCCAGGTGTGTTGCCTCCATCTTTAGAGGAGTAAGTCGATAGGTGGGATCGATGCTTCGATTTCCATTGCCTGTGTGTTGGTTGTACAAAATGCTCCTGTAATCATATGCAAGCATTTGCTCTGTAGTATAGAAAGTAATGATCATTTTAGATTTTTTGTGCCAATATATTGGTAGACCATAAAGTGCGATAGGCAGTATCGCTCCCAGGTAGAGGTGCCGGACATGGGTCTGGTGGAGACCTCTCTGAGTTGCCCAGCATACGAAGGGCTTGGGCTGTGGATGCCGCTTTGGAGGTGATCCTCTTGATGTGCTCCATGAACTTGAGTTGCAGGTCAAACCATATGCCTAGATATCTCATCAGGCTGGATGGGTTGACTGTTTTATCAGCGTCGTTTATGTGTGAGGGGATGGTGATGGATGGGCTGGGCCCGGCATTTCTGCCTGTTCTGGTTTGGGTGAAGTGCATGAGTTCGTTTTTGACTGGATCGGTCTTTAGGCCTCTTTCCCTGAGCCACTTGTGGACTATCTGGAAAGCGGCCTTAATGACTTCACTGGATTCTTCTCTGGATGGCACTGATGCTGATATGGATCCATCATCTACATAGAGAGTGAGGGGCATGGGGGAAATTAGGCCATTGTTAAATTTCATGCTTAGCTCTGTGTTCTGTGCAATCCTGGTTTGGACTCCTTCCACAGCTTTCGCCAGTGGGGACATGAAGTATGCTGCCAGAATAGGAGAGACACATGAGCCTTGTAGGATGCCAGTGAAAATGGGCCTTAGTTGATCTTGTTTTCCATCTAGGCAGATTGCCGCTTCTCTGTCCTTGAGGAAACTGAGGACCCATTTTACTGTGGGGAGTGGGATGTGGTAGGCTCTTAGTGTGCTAATTAAGTGAGAGTGGGGGATATTGTCGAAAAAGCTGGTGATGTCAAAGGTGAGCATGGAGACTACCCTCTTGTGGTTCCATGCTGCCTCGATGTCATGCACAATGGTAAGGAGGGCATCTTGGGCTGACTTGCCAGGAATTCTGCCATACCGTGTTGTTATGGAAATGGAGAATCTTATGGTCCGTGACAGGCAACCAGACCTTGAGGCCCTTTGCTATGGAAATGGGCCTAGACTCCTATAGACCAGGCACACAGGTAAGATATTTCTTACCTCTCACTTCATTCTCTGCCAAACCCCATGCCAAGCTTTCCCACTGGGTTTTGGTGCTGGCTGGGGGATTTGTTGATTTCCAAGGGACTTCCTTTGGCCATTATAACATTTGTATTAGATAGATACAAGTCATATGACATGTATGGTAATTGCCGAGATGTTTTCTCATTATCAAATACATAACCCACAAACCTTGTACTGCGATTGTAACATCCTCACCATTGTGCCACCACTGTAAACTCAACCTGTAACCCTGGAACCATGTCCACCTCCCTATTCATCCTCTCCATGACAAAACCGCAATGAGGAGGGCCTTCCCATGCCCAACCTCCTGCTGCCCGCTCCCACCAGTCCACCAGGTGGTCGAGTGGTTACTCCCATCCCACCAGAAGTTCCCTATCAGGAACTGTAGCCTATCCCACCTCCTCAGGAGAAGGATATGGTCCAGGCAGCTCCAGGATGCCTGGCCACGCACCCGCGGGTCCCACTTCCCATGGTCACCCACTACCGTGCACTGGTCCACCAGCCTGCTTTCCCCAACAACTCCCGCTACCGGTACGCTGTTGCAGGGATAAACCCTTGCACTACAAAACACTGCTCTTTCATTCTTTCATGTATATACATTGGCGAGTGTAGTTGGGGTAGTCCTGTGACTGCACAGCCACAACTATAGAGCACCGTACCACAAGGACCTTTGGTGAGATTGAGAGAGGCAGGCAGGAGATTACTGTCCCCCCTGTGAGCCTGTGTGACGTTGGGATAAATTCCCTGTTACAACGCTCCCATGAGCGCCAAGTCACCAATAGCCACCAACTGGGTGACTCCCTTTGGGAGTCCCAGTATCCCTCACTACCGGTATGCTCCATTGAGCACCAAGTCACCACTAGCCAAACACTCCCAGCACACCCACTACCGGCACGCTCCCAGGAGCGCCAAGTCCCTGTTAGCAGACAGTCAGGTGGCTCCCTCAAGGAGCCCACATCATACTCACTACCAGTACGCTCCCAGGAGTGCCAAGTTACCATTGGCCAACACACAGGTTGTACCCCCATACACTCATCCTATCCTGCTCTCCCTCTGATGGCTACGCAGCCACCTCCATTAGTGAGCCGAATGGCTCAGGTTGGGTTCCCTGGAACCCATTCCTGTAACACGCGTGCTGGGGAATAGGTGGTGTCTTGCTGCCAAGTAAGCTAGCCTACGGGTTTGGATCCGTTCAAGAGCTTTCCCTGAGACTTCTAGCAGTTGAATCAATCAATATGATCTGGGGAGGGAGTAGTCCCTGTTTGGTTTCTGCAAGGCCACTGCGATGGATGTGCACCATAATTTCAGGTGGTAGCCTGAGTCCGCACATAGCCTGAGGAGGTGGAATATCTCATCCCCAAGGGTCTTCCATGCCCACTGCCAAGCACACCCCATAAGTCCAGAGATCCCTGGGGCATTCAGTTGAGCGGCTATGAAAATGCATCAGCAAAAAATTGTTATGCTCCTGAGTGCTCCGGAGTATGGAGAGCACTGGGAGAATCAGGAGGAGATTGGCCAGTCCAGGAACAGCTTATTTCCTCTGGAGTTGGCCAGGTACTCCAGGGCACTCCCAGGAGGGCATGGAGCATTACTTTGTGCACAAACATATCTAGTAAATACAATTTAAATGCTTCAAAATGTATAGGGGTGAGAAGCTTCTGGGAGCTCCTGGAGCATTTGAAAACAAAAAGGAAAAAAAGAGGGAAGATTCCCCATGAATACCTCCTACTACAAGACTAACACAACAAGACACTACTTAACATTTAGATCAAACACTATACTATACATCAAGGACACTGAGACTCACCAATACACAGTCAAAATTTATGGCCTGATATATGATTAATCTGGCAACTTAATCACTTTTGGGCTTGCAGAATATGGAGGAGGGGGAAATGGGGGAGAATGAGGGGGGAAATGAGGGGGAAAATGAGGGGGAAAATGAGGGGGAAATGAGGGGGAAATGAGGGGGGAATATAGAGGGAAATGAGGAAAATTTGAAAAATAGGGACTTCTAAAAAGTGAAAAAAAATAATTAGGGAAAAAATCAAAAAAAAAATAATCAGGAACTGTAGTGCCTTTGAAGTGCTTTCAGGATATATAATATTATTTGTGAAGTTGAGGAAGAAATGATGGAGAAAAATGGAAAATACTTTCGGAGACCTGAGAAATAATGGGAACTGAATTGATGGGAAAGTCTGAAAATTGAATAGGAAAGTGAGGGGAAGCCTTGTAGCATTGTTATTTTCTGCTGTTCTAATTTTTCCTGATTCTTCTTGGTCTCACTCCCAGCTGCTCCTGGATACTCCTGGAAGCTCCTGGGAGGGTCCAGGAGCAGCTAATGGAAAATACTTTTGGAGACCCAAGAAATAATGAGAACTGAATTGGTGGGAAAGTCTGAAAATTGAATAGGAAAGTGAGGGGTAGCCTTGTAGCATTGTTATTTTCTGCTGTTCTGATTTTTTCCAATTCTTCTTGGTCTCATTCCCAGCTGCTCCTCAATACTCCTGGAAGCTCCTGAAAGCTCCTGGGAGGGTCCAGGAGCAGCTGGGAGTGAGACCAAGAACAATCAGGAAAAATCAGAACAGCAGAAATTAACAATGCTACAAGGCTTCCCTGCACTTTCCTATTCAATTTTCAGACTTTCCCATCAATTCAGTTCTCATTACTTCTCGGGTCTCCGAAAGTATTTTCCATTTTTCTCCATCATTTCTTCCTCAATTTCACAAATAATTATATGTCCTGAAAGCACTTTAAAGGCACTATAGTTCCTGAATTCTTTTTGGATTTTTTCCCTAAATTTTTTTTTTCAACTTTTTAGAGACCAAAATTTTCCTCCCACTGCTCCTGAACCCCCTCCCAGGAGAACACTATTGGCTCCAGGAGTGCCCAATCTGCTGTTTTGTCTCCCACATGCTCCAGCCACTCCTGATGCTCCGGAGCATAACAGACTTTTGCTGATGTGGCATCTCAGACTTCTCGTTTCATCATGCTGACATATTCTATGTCATCATTGCATGGGTCTAGAGAAATTGGTGGAGAGTTGGCGAGTCTTGGGAGTTCTGGGAGGAGGTTCTCCTGTAAGGTTTGGCACTTGTCTACATGGCTAATGGCTGGCTCTAGGTTGTCACTGCGCTTTATAGGTGGCGATATATAAGTCCTGTGGCATTTGGTCCACTTCCTTATGTCCCAGAGGTTGTGTGGGTGTCATGGCCATGCATTCTGGCCTGCTCCCTGCCCATCCCGATGCTGCCCAAGCCCATCCCTGCTGTGCGAGCATGAGCCCCGACCTCAGCCCTATCATCCCTGAGGACTCCCTGCTTGCCCCTAGTGTTATAAAAATGGGGCCTAATTGGCCCATTTCTATAGTGTTCGGGTGCAGGAGAGGGCCATGACATTGAGAAGATGTTACAGTTAATGTAACAGATGTTGTAACAGTTGAGTTTACAGTAACATGAACATGGGGGTTTTGGGTAGTAATAGTTGGTTAAGTTGTTATTATTTACATGTCACGTGACTTTGTACTGTACAGAGCCCATAAGAGGCTAAAAATGGGAAAATCCCATTTCCATAACACCTAGGCTCCCTTACACTTGGCCAACTCCCCCACAGCCACACCAACCTCACCCTGAGTCCGCCTCCAGCACCGTGCCCAGCATGACTCCTCTACCCCACCCGCTTGGCCCCTACAGGGCCACTACCACTCCCATGCCCGACTCCAGCCCAACTCTGAGTCCAGTGCTGCTACGATACCATTGCCGCTATCGCAGCCCTACACTTCTTCCTTTATTTATCTGTTATTGTTTGTTTTGACCCTTGGTGTCATATCCGTGCATACCCGACCCCGACCCGACTTCCGGACCTCCACCCTCTTCACCTCCGGAGTCATACCCTACCGCTGCTGTTCTGATACTCACCTTCGGTCCTGGAAACACACCTCCTTCTACCCCCCATGCCACCTCTACACCTCCTTCCCTCTCCTCCCCTATCTCTGTCCGTTCCGATACTCACCTTGGACCAAACGCCACCCCTCTCGCCACCCTCCTCCTACTCCTCCGCTCCTCCTTCACAACACCCCCACCCTTCCATCTGTCAGGGACTCGTCCGGGGTCGAGGGGGTCCGGGTATAGCGTCCGGGACCGAGAGCCTGGCGGGGGGCGGATCGGGCATGCGTACTGACAGGCCCGATGTGGGACAGTGGTCCCTGGCCACTTAGACTGAAGTGGAAAGTAAAGGAGAGATATTGTACTACTTACCTGAAGTGGAAAGTTGAGAAGAAGGCTACTTCTTTGGTTCCCACTTCAGGTTCGTTTATATACATGCGGCTTGGATCACATGACGGGTGCCACGTCACCCTCGCACACAGCCGTAACCACCCGGGTGTCTCTGTGGGAGATCCTGAGGGTATCCGGTGCAGGCGCGCGTGCTGGGCACAGCGGGAAGTCGCCCGAGGTGCCCAGGCCAGGTACATGGTGGGCACGCTGCAGATGGGTCAGTTGTACATTGATACAGAGAAAGTCGTCCATGTAGAATAAAGGGAGAATAAAGGAGAAGTAAGATAAGGAGAAACTGAGGAGGGGAGGATGAGGGGGGAAGAAGGGAAAGGGGGAGGAGGTAAGGAAGGGTGGACTGGCGGGGTACCGGGTCAGGTTGGGCCGGGTGGAGCCGGGTCAGGCGGGTGTGCCCTGACACCGTCACCCTCCTACGCTTCCCCCGTCTGCTCTGATACTCACCTTCGGACCTGACAACTCTCCTTTCCACCACACCTTCTCTCTTCCCTCTCTCCTCTCTCTTCCCTCTGGTACTCTTCTGCCGACCTCCCGCCAAGTTATGACCTTCCACCGCTGTCCCATACTTCGTACTCGGGCACCGCTCATACCTTTGCTCCGAGCCTCCATCATAGTCCCTACCTCAGACTTTGACTCCACCTCGGTCTTAGTCCATTGCATTGGTGACCTCATACTATGTAAACACCATTGCCAATATTCCTCGGACTTTCAACCCTGCCTCCGTAACCTCCATAAGCTCCACAACCTCCGAGCTTCGCGGATCGCCTTCAGCACTTTCACCGCTTGTAATGTATCTCTCACGTTTTCCCCTCATCCCTATTTGGACTGCTGCTTCTTCCCATTCTAGCCAGTTAGTCATCATCCCCACTTCTCCTCATCCTCCTGCCCCTCTGGGCCTCGCCCTCCCTACCTCCTTTCGGACGTATCACAGGTCCTGCCTTGTGACCTTCGGTACCGCTCCACTTCTGTCTACCCTTTGTTCCCATTCGGACGTCTTCGTTCCGATTCAGATCCCCTTTGTTTCCTTGTGCTTTGCCCCCTCCATTATATATATCGGCACTTGTACATACTCGTTTTGGGCTCAGTCCGAAATTGACCTGAAATGCCCCCTAGAGACTTCCTGCTCGCCTACTGTGAAATTAAGGACCAAATGGACAAACAGCAATGGCACAGCGCTCCGCTTGAGTCGCTGAGGCCAAGGTCCCTCCATGCTAAGTCTCCGATTCCACTCCGGAGTCGTCTGTATCCGCCCATTCTAACAGACAGAAGCGGAGCGGCACCGAAGGTCATAGGTCAGAACCTGTGGTACATCTGAAAGGAGATAGGGAGGGAAAAGCCCAGAGGGGCAGGAAGATGAGGTGAAGTGGGGATGATGACTAACTGGCTAGAATGGAGAGAAGCAGCAGTCCAAATAAGGATGAGGGGAAAGTGTGAAAGATACATTACAAGCAGTGAAAGTGCCAAGTATGATTCATGGAGCTTGGAGGTTGTGGAGGTTACGGAGGTGGAGTTGAAAGTCCAAGGAATGTTGGCAATGGTGTTTACGTTGTTGTGGGGACAACTCCATGCACCGCAAAAAGTCGGATTCTGCGGAATTTGGCCACCAACATACACCACATACCCTCTGATGCTCCCGATGCTCATTCTATCACTATCCAACACTCCATAAACTCATTCCTTATTTTTCCTTATTTTTCCCATTATTCCCAACAACCCCAAGCAAAATTCCCACACCCAACCATGCTGCCAATTTCACCCCCTCTCCAGACCTCCATATCCACACATAAAACCCACCCATTTTTCCACCCATTGGTGATGCTATACCTTCCTCCTTTACCCACGGAGCATTTCCCAGAATGGAAACCCCATACTCGGATGGTTCAGCATGGTGTAAGGCCTCATGTGGTCTTGACAGCACCTGTCAATGGACACATCTCAAGAACTACTCCACCAAATGGGATGAATAAGGGCTCGTTGGAAAGCTGGAGACGAGGAGATTGCTGACGGGAGAATAGGCGGGCGCTGTGGCGAAGTGTTGCGGAGTTAACTTTCACAATTCCCATTTCGGATCCGTTATCATATATTCTCCATTCATTCATATTCCTTTTATTGTTTTTTTTTTCTTTGTTTCCAATTGGAAATTCCTTATTTATGGTTGCCTAACGGCCCATTTACATTCCCCCAGTCCACTCATTCCATTTCCAACTCATATAAAATAGATAATAGCTTGTACATAACAAGTTAGTACTGAATAGACCCATGAAGGGACAAGAAAGAGTTACATCCAAGTGGCAAAGACACCATCCATGACCATAACACCCCCCTTGAGCTTGTTGCTTACGTCTAAGACCCCTCTTATCAGAATACTCAGCCTTGGCATCCAAGAGAGATGTAGGTGAGTGTTTGTTTGAGGTTCTAGCAGACCCAGTAGTGCCCCAGGACCAAAACCTGGCCCCACGAACCACACCCACACACACTACAACCCTCCCCCTCTTCTCTGTCTCGAGTCAAGGCGATTGACCCATTACAACATAGTATGAGGTCACCAATGCAATGGACTTAAGCCAAGGTGGAGTCAAAGTCTGAGGTCGGAACTATGATGGAATCTTGGAGCGAAGGTACGAGTGGTGTCCAAGTACAGGGTATGGGACAGCGGCGGAAGGTCGTAACTTGCTGGAGGTTTGACAGAAGAGGGTCAGAGGGAGGAGAGAGAAGAGAGGAGTGGGGAGAGGAGTGGAGGAGAGGAAAGGTGTCAGGTCTGAAGGTGAGTATCGGAGCAGATGGAAGTAGGGTAGGAGAGTGATGGAAGGGTGGAGGTGTTGTGAGGAGTAAGAGGAGGAGGGTGGCAAGAGGAGCAATGTTCGGTCCGAGGTGAGTATTGGAGCAGACAGAGATAGGGTAGGACTCTGGAGGAGATGAAGATGAGGGTCCGGGAGTTGGTTTGGGATCAGGTATGCATGGATATGACAGTAGTAATGGCAGTCTGTCATCCATTTGGTGGAAAAAATGCTGACCAATTTTTTTTTTGATTAGTGTAAATCTGCTGTGTGTCAGGGCACACACCCTGACTAGCCCGGACCCGGACCCGCGTCCGGACCCACTTCCACCCGCTGCGCTTCCCGCATGCATGCACGCTCCACGCGCCGCATGCTCCGGGCCTGGTTCTACTCCTTCATGTGACTTCCAGGTATCCCCGGAAGTTTTGCTGATATTGTGGCCACTGTGGGAAGATGAGAAGTTAGCTTCCTTATCATCTTCTTACCCACAGTAGGCATGTTACAAAAATGGGGCTGGAAGCGCCCATTTTCGTCCGTTCTGGCGCAGGAATAGGGAAGGGGGTTGGACATAATGGTTTACAGGTGGTTTCACAGATGGTTTGACATGTGGTGTAACAGATGTTAGCACAGCGGGTTTTTGGTTAATTATTGATTGGTTAAACTTAATTACTATACAAATCATGTGATACAGAACCCATAAGAGTCTAAAATGGGAAATTCCCATTTCCATAACAAGGCAAGTGTATATACTTGCCCTTCTTTTATACCATCTTCTTACCCACAGTAGGATTGTGCCCTGGATAGGGCTGGCCAGACCAGAGGCTGTGGACCATAGGGGAGGGTCATGGGGACCTGGGAGTCGTCCCCTGACACTGTGATGTCAATGCTGTCAACCAGTGATTGGCCCCCTGCATGTGTGTGGTGCCTCAAGTGCAAAATCGAGTGCCAACCAGGCAAGGAGGGGTCAGGCAAGTTGTCGTGCATGGGCTGTTGTGATGCTGTTGCAGGGACAAGTCTGTGCACAGTAAAAAATCAGATTTTGCGGAATTTCCCCACCAACATGCACTACATATCCGCTGATGCTCCCGATGCTCATTCTATTACTATCCAACATTCCATACACTCACTCCATATTTTTCCATATTTTCCCCATCATTCTCGATAGCCCCAAGCCAAATTCCCATGCCCAACCATGCCACCAATTTTGCCCCCTCTCCAGATCTCCATAACCACACATACAACCCGGCCATTTTTCTACCCGTTGGTGATGCTATACCTCCCTCCTTTACCCACAGAGCACTTCCCAGAATGGCAACCCCATATTTGGATGGTTCAGCATGGTGTAGAGTCTCATGTGGTCTTGACAGCACCTGTCAATGGCCATATCTCAGGAAGTACTGCACCAATTGGAATAAATGAGGGTTCGTTGGGAAGCTGGAGACGAGGAGGTTGCTGACAGGAGGATAGGCGGGCGCTGTGGCGAAGTGTTGTGGAGTTAACTTTTACAATTCCCATTTCGGACCCGTTATCATATATTCCCCATTCATTCATATTTCTTTTATTGTTTCTTTGTTCCCAATTGGATATTCATCATTTACGGTTGCCTAACGGCCCGTTTACGTTCCCCCAGTCCATTCATTCCATTTTCAATCCCTATAAAATAGATAACAGCTTGTACATAACAAGTTAGTACTGAATAGACCCGTGAAGGACAAAGCAGAAGTTACATCCAAGTGGCAAAGATGCCATCCTCGACCCTAATGCCCCTCTGAGCTAGTTGCTCACGTCTAAGACCCCTCACATCATAATACTCAGCCTTGACGTCCAAGAGAGACATAGGTGAGTGTTTGTTTGAGGTTTTTGCAGACTCGGTAGCACCCCAGGACCAAAACCCAGCTCCATGAACCACACCTGCGCACACTCCCCTCTTCTCTGTCTTGAGTCAAGGCGATTGACCCGTTACAATGCCAAGGTACAATGTGAATGGGTGCCACAATGTGCCAAGGTCATGTTGACCTATCGCCCTGAGAAACAAGTGAGGGTGGAAAAGGAGGTGGAGGAGGAATTGCTGCAGATGGAGGGGATCCATCAGCAGACGATTCTGATGAGGGATGCCATGGGGTGGCTTGCTGAGATCAGCGAGCAGCTCTGTGTGCATAACACCTTGATGAGTAGTGCCCTGGCCAGCAGGTCGAGGAGGGAGTCCAGCAACTCGGCTGTTGACAAGGCAGTTGCGGGGGATGGGGCTGAAGTGGATGGGAAGCAGGCTATGGTGCCCAAGAAGGAGAATGGGGGTGAGGAGGAACCGGAGGATGAGGTGGACTGTTCATCCTGTGAGCATTTCGGCACAGCCAATGGTTTGCCCAGTTCTGCTGAGCCCTTGTCCATTCAATCTTAACTACTCCATTGTACATCATTTGTTAGAACCAGGTGGATTCGGACGACTCCGGAATGGAATTGGAGACTTAGTGTGGAAGGACCTCGGCCTCAGCAACTCAGGTGGAGTGCTGTGCCATTGCTGGTTGTCCTAGGGGTCCCTAATTTCGGATCTAGCAGAGGGAAAGTCTCTTGGGGGGAATTCATGTCGATTTCAGACTGAGGTTACAAGTTACTATGTACATTGTATATAAGGAGGGGTCCGGAATCAAAAGGAGCGAGGGTAGGACGAAAGGAGACAAAGGGAGATGGAAAGAGGAACAACACCGAGGGTCAAGGGTTTGACTCAATGGTGTTTCTCAAAGGAGGAATGAAGGGCCAAGGCCCAAGGAGGAAGGAAGGAGGTTGGGAGTGGGGAATGGCTAGCTGACTGAATAGAAAGGAAGCAGCAGCCCAAATAGGAATGAGGGAGAATAGCGGAATTGAATAGGACAATGCAATAGTTGCAAGGTCCGAGGTAAGTCTGGAAAGTCCGAACTCGGAAGTTAAACTCCGGAATATTGGCAAAGGTAATTAAATGGAATGAGCTAACCAATACAATGGGTATAAGCGGAGGTGGGGTCAAAGTCCGAGGTCGGAGCTAAGACCGGAGGTTCCAGAGATGGAGATGTGAACGGGATTCCGGAGGGGAGGTCCGGAGTCGGGAGCATAGGTTTTGCGTACTCGTCTGGAAGGTGTCGAGGTTGGGGTCGGACCCGGAATGTTCCGGAGTCGGACCAAAGGTGGTGTCTGAGCCGGAGGTGGGATAACCTCTTGGGAGTCGGCAAGGAGAAGGTGATGGAAGGGAAGTAGGGCCCCGGAAGTCGGAGTTCAGAGTGCCGGGAGCCCGGAGCAGAGGTCGGAATTGTATGGATATGACAATCATTCATCTCATCTTTTCTTTTCTTTTCTTTTTTGATTTACCAAATGACATCCCCCCCCCCCCTTGTACTGTGAAACCTGAGTGTGATCTGTGGATAAGGTACTAAGGTGGGAGGTGTCCCTAACTGGCTTTGAGTGGTAAAAATAGAGAAGAATGTGGACTGTAATCAACGGAGCCTCTAGCATATGACCTTGGAAGCAATCATGAATGCCGATATGAACAACTGGTGTCCAGAAGATCCTTAGTGTCAGAGACCAGGTTCGAGATGAAGGAAAGTCTCTGTGGCGGAGGGCTTTGGCCTCGACTTATGCCAAGAGCGCTGTGCCTAGTGACATGTCCGTGCCCTAACTTACTAACTGGCAATCAGAACTGAAGGGGGATAACTCTAGTCGATTTTATTACTGAAGTGTAACCTATGTACAAGTTGGATATATATATGGTTACAGCAAAGATGGGTCTGCAAATGGCGGAGCCAAACGGAGCGGAGCTAACGGGGTTAACATTAGCCGACTGAATATTACCGACAAGTTGGGTTGCGGGGTTAACGGAAAGGCAGGCGATAACCCAGAAATGGAAAGGAGGGATAGGCCCAAAGGTGGGCTCTGCAGGGCAGGCGAGTGTATTGCCCAGCGGAGGTGGGGGTGCACTAGTGGACGTTGGAGCTGTCCGGAAGTCTTTGGGGCTCCGTACTTAGGGAGGCGTAGGTAATAAATCGAAAGGAGGGGGTGGTGACCATCGAGGAGTACCGAGGGGATTGCGGAATACGGGAGCTCCAAGGTTAGTGAAGGAGCGGAGGTAGACCGGAGGGATCGGAGGTACCGGAAGTCGTTGGCCAGGGATGGATATGACAGTATCCCCTTCTTAGGCCTGAACCCTTGAAGGCCCAGAATTAGTAAGGTGAGGGGAGCTGTACTTACAGAAAGAAAAAATGGGAAAATGAAAATGGAAGTGAGGAGTGGAGGGAAAAGGAGAAATGGGAGAGGATTCGGGGTTCCTAAGGAGCTTCAGGTCCAGGCTTCGCTGGGTACCGAGAGTGGAACGCTTTGACGAGGTCGGAGGCGTGATCGAGTTTGCTGGCAAGGAGCCATTGTGTCTCCTCGTCAGTCCCTTCATAGCCTAGCCACTTGACCAGGTAGAGCAACTTGTTGCATCTACGTCGGTCGATCTTGGAGTCGAGTATCTCCTCGATCTCAAACTCCATCTCGCCTTCGATTTCTATGGGAGGCAGAGGTGGCTGGTGGCGGTTCGGAATGATGTTTGGGACGGAGGGTTCGATCTGCGAGACATGGAATACCGGGTGAATGGCTCGCATGTTTTCCGGCAGGCAGAGAGTGAGGGAGTGAGTTCCAATGCGGGCGATGATCTCGAATGGGCCGAGGTTTTTCTCGGAGAGGTTTTTGGAAGGTCAGGTGGAGCGGAAGTACTTGGCCTTTACATAGACTGAGGTTCCTACTTCGAAAGCTGGGGCAGGACTCTGACAGGAGTCTGCCGGGCCCTGATAATGGATCTGAGCGAGATGCTTTTCCTCGCAAAGGAAGTGGTGGAGGGAGTCGAGATCGACGGAGTACTCTGGGTGCATACTCATGTCAGGTCTCGCTCCGGGTGGACGGTGATGTTCGGATGGTAGCCTTTGTTGGCGAAGAACAGGGAGATGCCCGTGGTGGCATTCGGAGTGTTGTTGTATGTGAACTCTGTGAGAGGCAGGAGTTCGGACCAATTGTCCTGCTGGTAGTTACCATAGATGCACAGGTACTGCTCAAGCGTCTGGTTCATCCATTCGGTCTGACCGTCTCCTTCTGGATGATAACCAGAGGTGAAGTGGAGGCGGATGTCAAGGGCCTTACCAAGTGAATGGAAGAAATGAGAGACAAACTCCGGACCCCTGTCGGAGGTGATGTGGGAAGGAACTCCGTGCTTGGAGAACACATGGAGGAGGAAGAGCTTGGCCAGTTCCGGAGAGGTGATGGTAGTGTGAGTAGGGATGAAAATGCACTGTTTGGACAGGCGGTCCATGATGACCAAGATGGAAGTGAATCTGGAAGAGGAGGGTAGCTGTTCAATGAAATCCATGGAGATGGAGTTCCAAGGACGTTCGGGGATGGGGAGTTGTTTGAGTAAGCCGTAAGGCTTATGATGGGGAACTTTGGCATGGGCACAAGAAGTGCAGGAGGATACATAACTCTTGACAAAGTTACGGATGCCCGGCCAGGTATAATCATGACGTACTAGATCCAGAGTCCGGTTTTGCCCGAAGTGTCCAGAAAGTTGGTGGTCGTGTTTGTCTCGCAAAATGCGGAGACAGAGATCGTTAGAATCCGGGACGTAAATGCGATTGTCCAGCCTTCGGCATCAACGGACCAGCAGGAATTGGGGAGGTTGGGGAAGCGAGATGAGAAGAGATTGTGGTGTTGGAGGAGAGGGAGGTTAGGATGTCTCGATGAAGAGCCTCTGTGTTGATGAGTACGGCTGCTCAGATTACTGTGGCAGCTAGGAATGTAGCTCGTAAGGATGCAGTGAGCTGCTCCAAAGTGAAGACCGGTCAGAAGTTCTGCGGATTGACGTGAGCGTAGTCCATATCCCCTTCTTTGGGATAGACATCCCAGTGTCTAGTCAATGCATCTGGTTTAACTCCGAGTCTTCCGGGACGGAATCGGACAGTCATGTGGAATTGGGAGAGGAACTCCGACCAGCAGGCTTGCCGCCGGGTCAAGAGTTTGGTGGTGGAGAAATACTTGAGGTTCTTGTGGTCGGTGACGACGTTGATTGGGGTTCCTGAACCTTTGAGGTAATGACGCCATGATCGGAACGCATCATGAATGGCGAGCAGTTCCTTGTCATGGGTGTTGTAATTGAGCTCTGGCACCGAGAGTGTTCTAGAGCGGAAAGCGATGGGGTGAATCTCTCCATCATTACAGCGAATGGAAAGGATTCCGGAGATCACGTAATTGGAGGTGTTGGTTTCTACAATGAGGGGGGCGTCGGGTAGCCAATGTGTGAGGATAGGAGCGGAAGTGAAGGCTTCTTTCATGGTGTTGAAAGAGCGACAATCGTCAGAGAACAGCCAGGGGGCTCCTTTACGTGTGAGGCACGTCAAGGGGACCACAATGTCGGAGTATTGGTGGATGAAATGCCGATAGAAGTTAGCGAAGCCAAGGAAGGATTGGACATCCTTGACTTTACGGGGCTTGGGCCAATCTTGAATGGCTTTGACCTTCTCGATGGACATGGTGAGTCTGGAAGGAGAGAGGCAGTAACCGAGATATTCTGTAGTGTCCGTATGAAACTCGCATTTCTTCGGATTGGCATATAGGCCGTGTTTGCAGAGTCTCCTAAGAACTTCTCAGACATGCTCCTGATGTGAAGCCATGTCTTCCGAGTAGGTAAGGATGTTGTCTAGGTAGACTACCACAGAAATGTCCAAGAGGTCGGTGAAGATCGTGTTGACAAATTGCTGGAAGGCCGCAGGTGCATTTGTGAGACCGAATGGCATGACAAGCCACTCATAGGAACCATAGTGCGTGCAGAAGGAGGTCTTCCATTCGTCACCTGCTGCAATGCAAACCAGGTGGTAAGCATGCCGGAGGTCGAGTCTGGTGTAGACCGTGGCATGGCTAGGTGCATCAAGGAGGTCGGAGATGTGGGGAAGTGGGTAGCGATCCTTTTTGGTGATCTTGTTCAGCCCTCAGAAGTCGACACAAAGGCGGAGGGATCCGTCCTTCTTGCGGACGAAGAGGACCGGTGCCGCATGAGCGGAAGTAGCAGGGCGAATGAACCCAGAGGCCAGGTGTTCATCTAAGAACGCCCAGAGGGCCTCGAGTTCCGAAGTAGAGAGAGAGTACATAGTACCCAAGGGTGGGGAAGTGCCTTCCTCAAGGTTGATCTTTAGGTTGTGCTCACGGTGCGGTGCCAGTGTCGAGGCTTTGCTCTTACTGAACACATCTGCGAACTCGTGGTACTCCTTCGGAACTGCTGAGAGGTCAACGGAATCGGTGTGGGATGAGGCAGCCCTCAAGCGGCTTTCCTCGGAAGGGATGGTTAGGCTGAAAGATACCGATCCTTCAAGTCAACAAGCCTTCGCGAATGCGGAACAGCTGATGAACTCGATAGATGGTAATGGAGGAGTGGTAGCCTGTGACTGAGGTGCTGGCAAAACATCAGATGGTTGGATGTCGGACGACGGCAGTGGTGCCGGAGACGATGGGGGAGAGCTCGGAGTAACTGTCTTGGTAGGTTCGGAAGTTCGGAACATAATACTGCTTGAGACCCAGTCAATCAACGGATTGTAGCGGGTAAGCCAGTTGTGTCCTAGGACTAGGGAACAAGATCCATCCAGCGATGTGACAAAGAAAGTCGTGGGGGTGATGTTTCCGGAAGCGAAGTGGAGGGGAATATCAACGGCACGGGTTATGATTGAGTTGGTGCTACCGTCAAATAGGCATAGTTGTAGGGGTTTAATCTGGTATGTCTTCAAGGCCAACTTTTTTACGAATGTGTCGTTGATGAAGCAGTCCGAAGACCCAGAATCTATGAGTGTGGGTACGTTCTCATAGGAGCGGAAAAGTTTATTTTGTGTCCTAATATTGGACGGAGGAGAAACAGGAGAAGAGAAAGAAGAGAAGTGGAGAGAGGTGGATCGATCTACGGAAGTAGTCGGAGGGGGCGGAGGAGAGAGTGGTACATCAGCAACACTATCTACAACGGGTAGAACATTAACCGAAGGGTCAACATTGAGAGGAGAAAATAGACCATTTGAAAGAGAAAAAGAAATGGGAATATGGAGGGAGGATAAGTCGGAAATGGAAGACGCGTTTAAACGCACTTCTTTGAGTGCACAGAAGGAAGGATTGCAACCCCCGGTCCGTGCGGAGTCCACGGGGGTGCGGACTATTTTTTTGCTTCGTGGAACCGGAACCTTGCTCCTCGGTCTGGGCCATACGGGCCTTGGATGTGTGAGAAGAAGACTTGGGACAGTCCTTGACCATGTGGCCAGACTGACTGCAGAACATACAAAGTTTCTCATCGAGATGACGCTTACGCTCTTGTGGCGTGAGCTTGCCATTGTCTCCGAGTTTAGACGAGAGGTCCAGTTTAACGGAGCTGGCCTTGGACTTCTTATTGTCCTTCAGAGGCCTACTACCGGAAGCGGAGTTGAAAGAGGAGGAGGAAGGGATGGGGTCAGAACGAGAAGCGGTGGTGGACTTGTCGAAAACGTTAGAGGAAGAGGGTTTCGTGTGACGTGTAACTTCCAATTTGCGCTCCCAATAGCGCGCATCGAGAGTTTGGGCCAAGGTGCGAAGTTCAGAAAGAGTAGAGGGTTTACCTACTCTGGCAATATCGTCCTTAATACGTTCCAGCAATCCATTATAGAAGAAACAACGAAGCATGGCTTCTCCGTAACTGTGAAGTTGAGAGGCGTGTCGGTTGAACTCAACAACATATTTATTGATGTGGTGCCCATCCTTCATGTCCAGGGTCATCAGTTGAACCTCGGTGTTGCCCACAGGATCGTGAGGGCCGAAGTTAGTTTGAAGTTCATTAATGAACTCTTGATAGTCATTCATCCATTGCGGACGAAGCGTAGAATTCTGGTCGAATAACAGATCCAGCTCGAACCAATCAAGGGCCATTCCCTTGAGGTAGGACTGCGCAAAGATGACCTTAGCGCGGTCGCTAGCAAAAGTGAGGGGACGGTCCTGGAAATTGAGCTCGCATTGGACCAAGAATACTCGGAGTTCTCGGGGATCCTTTCCATCGAACTGTTCAGGTTCACAGACCTTGGTCTGGAGAGCAGAAGATGGTGGTTGTTGTTGTCGTCGTCCAGTGTGATGAGCCAGACTGGCAATGGCTTGGGCCAATTGTGCAATAGCCACGTTGGAGGTGGGTTCGGCATCGTCAGTGGTTGGGACAGTGGGGATGGGAGGATCAGCAGGAGGAGGATTGACGAAGTCGGGGACCTCGGAACCGAGTCCAAAGAAGTGGATGGGGTCTATGGGTTGTTCCATGGTGTCTCCGAAGTCGGAATCTGCAACTGGTGATCGATTCCTAATGGGGTGCATGATCGGAGTTGATGGGAGAGGGGTTTCAAGGTTAGAAAAGCTTCGAAACTCAACTGGGTTTCTTGCCAATCGACTAGGACCAGGCTGAGAGGGTTCTGGGGAAGGTGAGGCAGAGTTGGGAACTAATGTGCGTAGTTGCGAATGAGTGCAAAGGACTTTTGGTGCCATACAAGATGTGTACTAGTCAGGGAGTAATAAAATACTGTCAGAGACCAGGTTCGAGACGAAGGAAAGTCTCCGTGGCGGAGGGCTTCGGCCTCAGCAACTTATGCCAAGAGTGCTGTGCCTAGTAACCTATGTACAAGTTGGATATATATATGGTTACAGCGAAGACGGGTCCGCAAATGGCAGAGCCGAATGGAGCGGAGCTAACAGGGTTAACATTAGCCAACTGAATATTACTGACGAGTCGGGTCACGGGGTTAACGGAAAGGCAGGCGATAACCCAGAAACAGAAAGGAGGGATAGGCCCAAAGGTGGGCTCTGCAGGGCAGGCGAGTGTATTGCCCAGCGGAGGCAGGGGTGTGCTAGCGGATGTCGGAGCTGTCCGGAAGGCTTCAGGGCTCCGTACTTAGGGAGGTGTAGGTAATAAATTGAAAGGAGGGGGTGGTGACCATCGAGGAGTACTGAGGGGATTGCGGAATACGGGAGCTCCGAGTGTTACAAAAATGGGGCCGGAGGCGCCCATTTTCGTCCGTTCGAGGCGCAGGGACAAGGAAAGGGGAAGGGAGGTGGTTCATTAGGGTCTACAAATGGTTTCACAGATAGTTTAACATGTAGTTTAACAGGTAGTGTGGCAGCGGGTTTTTCGTTGATTATTGATTCGATAAACTCTATTACTATACAAATCATGTGATACAGAACCCATAAGAGTCTAAAATGGGAAATTCCCATTTCCATAACACCGAGGTTAGTGAAGAAGGAGTGGAGGTAGACCGGAGGGATCGGAGGTACCGGAAGTCGTTGGCCAGGGATGGATATGACACTTAGGAGGCTGGGAAATGAGCCTTGAGAGTCATAGTAGGAAGAGTGGAAACATGGGAGATTTGGGGATACTGAGTGGGGTTGGTGTTTAACCAGTGGTTCCAGGAACCCCAGAGTGATGATACTAGGAAGGGTCTGGAGAATCTCCCATAGTATCTGAAGGAACGGTAGTGAGGAGTTCCTCTGTGACCCAGCAATCTCCAAGATGAAGAAAGCCAAAGGTCGGAGGGTCCTTTACTGGGAGTGGTGTGATGTTTGTGCAGGTCCGAAGCCTATCCCGGAGTCCTCAGAAAAGGGTGGGACTCCTATGGGACGATGAGAGCAGAGTGAGTCTCAGTGGAAAATGGTACAGGAAATCCTTAATGAGCGAATGGTGGGCATATCCCCTTCTTAGGGTGGACGTCCCAGCGTTCATCCTCAATATAGGATTGGTACTTGATTCCTAAGACTAGGAGGGTCTTGGAAGGAAGGATCACAACTCGCTGATTAACTGTCATATCCATACAACTCCGGACCTCCGCTCCTGTTTCTGGACCTCCATCTCCTCCTCCAGAACTCCACATCCTCCACCACCTCCACCCCCTGTTGGTTGTTGAGAGCCCACTATACCTCTGGCTCCAACACAATGTCCAACACTACCTCTGGTCTGACTCTGGTTTACTCCGGGTCTGATCCCAACCTTGTACCTTCCAGACCAGAGTTTGCGATGCTCCATACCTCCGGCTCCGGACTCCTGTACCGGAACCCCATTGCACCTCCTCCTCCATCTTATCTCCTTGTATTCCTTATTGCATTTCATTTATTATGTCTAGCCAATATTCCGGACTTTGACTTCCGACTCCAGACCCTGCAGTCTCTACTGTATGGTGCCATTTAATCCTCTTGTTGCCTCTTCCTTATTTAGACAGCTGCTTCCTTTCCATATTAGTCAGCTGTCATTCCCCACAACCCCCTCCACTCCTTCCCCTCTTGGCCTTGCCCTTTTGGGAAGCACCATAGAGTTCCAACCCTTGGCCCTTGGGGTTGTTCCCTCATCCAGTCCCCCTTTGTCTCCTTCCAGTTCCCTTTGTTCCCTTTGGGTCCTCTGACTCCACTCCTGTATTATTATATATACACTCAGTACTTAGTTTCCTGTACCCCAGTCTGAAATTGACCATGACGACAATAATGATGACTGGATTGTCCCCCAAAGAGAGTCCACCTGCTAACCTGAAGTTAAGGACCACCTTAGACAACAAGCAATGGCACAGTGCTCCACTTGAGTTGCTGAGGCCAAGGTCCCTCCACTCCTGAGTCCCTTCTCCGCTTCCGGACAACTCCATGCACTCATCTAACATCAATGGGTATCCGAATAACCAGGGTTGGGGAGAAGTTTCAGGGGAAATCAGAAGGCTAGTTGACTGATTTATTTTATTTTTAGTTATTATAAAGGAGTCTGAAAGCGACCATCGAGCTCTGTAAAATACTCTGGAGAACTCTTGGGATTGTGGGAAGTGGGGAGAGTAATGGAGTTGAGGAGTAGAACAAAGCTAACTGACAAGTCAGTGGTCAGGACAGGTCGGTATTCTGAAAGGGTTTGTTAAATCGGAATAGTATATTCCTTTAGGAGATCTGGGAAGTGCTTTTGTGTTTCGGAGCACCACCCAATCAAATCACTCAATGGAGCAGAAGATTGAGTTAGTGTCCTAGCAACAGGCAGGTCCAGAAGTCTTTGAGGGAATGGGTAAGGTATTGTTTACATGGGCAAGGAATAGGTGTTTCGTAGTCCAGAAGCAATAGGCCCGAATTTTAATGGTTACTCGATGGAGCAAAAGGTAGGGACTAGTGTTTCAGAGACTAGAAGCTTTTAATCAGAGTACAGTAACAACAACCATGGTATAGGGTAGAGTGTTGGCCATCTGGTATGGGTTCTGAAGGCAAATGGGAATGATGGAGGGTGTGGGAAAGGGAATCATAATCTAACGAGATAGCTTGGCATCTGACAATGACAATGTGGCATTGGAGGTGCTAGTGGAAGATTGGGTGAAGTGTAACCAAGGAACACAGTTCCATAGGTGACTGGGTGAGATCTTGGAGGGTAAACTGGGAAGTTCTTTACACAGACTAATTATTGCTCAAACCAGGGTCAATCAACGGATTGATAGTTGGGAGAGTCAATGGCATCCTAGAGCAGAAGAATAAGAACCATTTACTGGTTGACAAAGGGAGTGGTTGTCCTGGGTGATCCATCAATAGCTAAGTGGGAATGAAAGTTTTTGTGTCAGCCTGGGTGGTGGCGAGACCGACAGGGTTCTTTTTGGTGGGGCCGGCACAAGGCTGGTCCCTGAGGTTATAGGATTCCCAATTAGAAGAGACCGGAGTCTCCGGAAGAAGGATCTCAGGAGAATGCAGTTCTCAGAGATATAGAAGTGAGAGAACTAAAGAACAGGAAAGGGTTAGGAATCAGAGGAAAAACAAAAGGGATTCCAGTGAAGGAGGTACTAATAGGAGTTGTCGACAGGAGGGTCCGGAGGAGGCATTGTCAACAAGGGATAATGGTGAGTGTCATATCCATCCATGGCCATCGTCTTCCACTACCTCCGACCCTTCCAGACTACCTCCGCTCCTTCTTCACTAACCTTGGAGCTCCTGTATTCTGCAATCACCTGTCAGAACTGTGCAAAGCTTCGCTGATGGTAGCCATCGGCGACCGAATGTTGGCTGCTAGTGATACAGGTGTCCTACTCACGACCGAGCTTTAGCGAGGAATATCCCCACTGATCTTGAGGTCGAGGCTACTTAGGCAAGCGGGCTGGGATTTCAGCTTCAACGACTCAGGGAGGAGCTTTGCACCTCATTCTCGATGCGGTCCCGATACTTTAGAAGGCAGAGGTCTTACAGGGAACAGATGTAAGCTTAAGGGGATGTTCTAGTTGATTTTGAACTACAGTACAAGCATTAGTTACAAGCTGTATATAAGCACTAGGGAACTGAATAGGGAACAAGTCACCAGATCTTGCAGAGATTGCGGGCAGAGAAAAGAAGGAGGAAAACAAACAAGAAGCACATGTTCAAGACAGCGAAGGTCAAATGTGACCTTCGCTGCAAGATAACAAGGTGCGGCAAAACATGGGACAAAGGTCGCAGCGCTCTGCGCCACTAGGTCGTTCAATGACAATTAGGAGAGGGGTTGTGGAGAGGTGGCAGGAAGGGGTTAGATGGCGACGGGCAGCGAGCGGAGTGTGCAGGGAGTGTTCAGGCGTGGGAGAAGGTCAGGGAGGAGGTCGTCTGACCCCGGGGAATGCCAGGTCGTGACATCACCTCCACCTCCCTCAATGGTCACCATCCCCTCTTTTCAATATATTACCTACACCTCCCTAAGTACAGAGCCCTGAAGGCTTCCGGACAGCTCCGATGTCCGCTAGCACACTCCCACCTCCACTGGGCAATTCACTTGCTTGCCCTGCAAGTCCACCTTTGGACCTATCCTCCTTTCCATTTCTGGGTTATTGCCTACCATTCCGCTAGCCCTGTAACCTGACTTGTCGGTAATATTCAGTCAGCTAATGTTTAACCCTGTTAGCTCTGCTCCACTCGGTCCCACCATTCATGGGCCTGCCCTTGCTGTAACTATATATACATAACTTGTACATAGGTTACACCCTAGTGATAAAATCGACTAGAGTTGATCCCCCTTTAGTTCTTGTTGCCAGTAAGTAAATTAGGGCATGGATGTGTAACTTGGCACAGCGCTCCTGGTCTGAGTCGCTGGGGCCAAAGCCCTCCGCCACAGAGACAACTCCTTCATCTCGATCCGGTCTCTAACAGTGAGGAGGTAGAAGAATAAGCAGTCTATCAGTGGAGGATGCTACAAAATATCCATAGATGAGCCTAGCGATGGTGAGTACACTAGTGCTTGTCCAGCAACCTGGCAGCAAAGCGTAGTTGCTTGAGAAGGAAGAGCCTAAGCTAATCCTGTTCTCGAAGAGTCTAACTCCTGGTAATCTGTGAAGGGTCTGACTAGTGCACGAGAAGGTTCGGTACTGGTTTAGGAAGAAACACAAGGAGTTGGTAGTGGGAATGGTTGGAAGTGTGGCTCTGGGTAACTGGAAATGGTTCAGGGGTTAGGTCAGGCTGAGTTATGGTTCCAAATGCTTGTAGCAGGGTTCACCACTGTATTTGTGGAATTAAGGGTGTAAGGATCCACCAATGGGGTGTGGGTGTGGAAGGTGGAAACCGATGATTTGGTCCACAAGTGGTGGGTGGGTTGGTCATTGTTGGATTGGAGGCCTAAGAGTCGTAACCGGAGGTTGAAGGAACAGGGAGGTGCTTCAAAGGTTATGGCTGCTGCTCAGAAGTTGGGGAGTTCCGAAAGGAATGGGGATCCCAGCAGAGCTGGTGAAGGCAAGGTTGATGAGGGGACAACAAGAGAAACGAAGTGTGAGGTAAGGAAGGTGCCTAACCCAACCATCTTCCAGGGCTTAGGAAGTGGTGCTAGGGAGCTGGGTTGGTGGTGACATGCTAAGGTAGCAGAGGCCAGGTGTCTGGAAGGTAAGAGTGGTTTGTTATGGGGTTTTAGGGACAACATTGGAAACAGGGAATTAGACCAATTTCAGAAGAAGTAGGGAAAAGAGTGGAGGTAGCGATTGGAAAGTAAGGCAGGGGTGTGGGGATGTTACTTCCTGATTGTAAATTTGACAAGAACGGTTCTGCACGGAAGGGTAACGGCTTAGGTTGTAAGAGTCGCTGCTGTCTAGTGCAGGTGGACTAGGAGGTCATAAAGAGAATGTAACAGAGTGAGTTCTAATCTACTGTCAAAAACCCCAAAGGGGGTGTGAGTCCGAATGCAGGTGGGGCTCAACTAGAGGGGTTCTGAGAGCTCCAGTAGTGAACCAAAGCTTCTCCAGGAAGCCCAAGTCTGCTGGGTGGTACAAGAGTGTCAGGGACTCGTCCGGGGTCGAGGGGGTCCGGGTATAGCGTCCGGGACCGAGAGCCTGGCGGGGGGCAGATTGTCAGGGCCCGGCCTCGGACTCGGAGGCTCCCTGACCTCAACCCCCATCTGGCCTGTCCTCACACTATGCGGGGCATGAGATGAGAAGAAGGGTAAAGGTCTCATCTCCCCGCATGGTTGCTATATAAAGGAATGGGTCACATGCCCACAACTATACAGCTCTTAGAGTTGTGTAGTGTGACCCGGAGGGAACATCCAGGTGGCAGTGCCAAGCGTGGGAACGTTCTGGGCAAGTTGCTTGCCCAGAACTGTGGCTGTGACCCGTGGGAACATTCTGGGCGAGCTGCTCGCTCAGAAAGTTCCCGTGCTATCCCGTGCACGCATGTACACAACACACAAAGGCAACAACAAGGCAACAGTCAAAGAATAAAAGGGGGTAAAGTAGGTGGGGAGTCCGGGGCACCCTAAGGCAGGGTGCTGAACCCTGACACGGATCGGGCGTGCATACTGACAGGCCCGATGTGGGACAGTGGTCCCTGGCCACTTAGACTGAAGTGGAAAGTTGTTATTATCATTAAAGGAGAGATATTGTACTACTTACCTGAAGTGGAAAGTTGAGAAGAAGGCTACTTCTTCGGTTCCCACTTCAGGTTCGTTTATATACACGTGGCTTAGATCACATGACGGGTGCCACGTCACCCTCGCACACAGCCGTAACCACCCGGGTGTCTCTGTGGGAGATCCCGAGGGTATCCGGTGCAGGCGCGCGTGCTGGGCACAGCGGGAAGTCGCCCGAGGTGCCCAGGCCAGGTACATGGTGGGCGCGCTGCAGATGGGTCAGTTGTACATTGATACAGAGAAAGTCGTCCATGTAGAATAAAGGGAGAATAAAGGAGAAGTAAGATAAGGAGAAACTGAGGAGGGGAAGATGAGGGGGGAAGAAGGGAGAGGGGGAGGAGGTAAGGAAGGGTGGACCGGCGGGGTACCGGGTCAGGTTGGGCCGGGTGGAGCCGGGTCAGGCGGGTGTGCCCTGACAAAGAGGCTCTAAGAAGGACGTGGCCTCAGCAACTCAGAGGGAGTGCTGTGCCTCTGTTACGTCTCAGTTAGTCCTTTCATTTCATATGTCTGAGGTATCTTGTAGGAGGGGGTCAGGATTCACTCATAGAGGGACTTGGGGTAAGTTTTAGTCAAGATTAGAACTGAGGTACAATGGGTTCTAATCTACAGGTATATATAGAGGGAGGAGGAGAAGGACTTTAGTCAAAGTCTGAGTGATACCGACAGACACCAAAAGGTGCTGAATGATACCAAAAGGAGGGTGTTCCTGAGAATCCTAGTCATTGTTAACGCTGAGGTGCCACCCTCAGCAGAGATAGGAGTTATATACATGGGTACTGCTACCCACTAGAGTGCAGTTACAATGAGATAAGAGATAACCGATAGAATGATGACATGAAAAGATAAGTATTCATTCAGATAATCGTAAGTGAGGTGTGGGAAAGGGGTGACATGTGGATGGAAGATAGAAGCGGGATGCTAAGCGAAGCTAAGCAAGATTACCTGCGTTCTTCAGATCACTCCGGATCATCTTATGGTAACTCCCTTCTGGCATAGGGAGTCAGGGTAGCCAGTTAGGCCATGCCCTGACAGGAACCGAGGTGTTGGGTCGAGGAGGGCAGAGTAGAAGGCCAGGGGATAAATGGGAACGAGAAATGGGTAAGGGGAAGTTAGCCAACTGAATGGAAAGAAGACAACAGTCATGGAAGGTGACTAATGTAAGATGACGAGAGTGGGATCACCAGAGGATGCAGTTAGCTCTGAAGCCGGAGTTACATATCCGAAGGATGTTGGGTGACTCCACTAAATGAAATGGGAGGGGGAACAGTTTAGAAGTATGTAACAAGATGTCGGAGATTGTCAGGGTTCAGCACCTTGCCCTAGGGTGCCCCAGACTCCCCAACCAATCCCTTCCTTCCATTCCTTCATTGTTGCCTTTCTGTGTTGTGTATCTGCACACATGGGATAGCGTGGGAACTTTCTGAGCAAGCAGCTCACCCAGAATGTTCCCACGGGCCACAGCCACAGTTCTGGGTGAGCAACTTGCCCAGAACATTCCCATGCTTACTGGGCACTGCCACCTGGATGTTCCCTCCGGGTCACACTACATAACTCTAGGAGCTGTATAGTTATGGGCATGTGACCCATTCCTTTATATAGCAACCATGCAGGGAGATGAGACCTTTACCCTTCTCATCTCATGCCCCACATAGGCAAGTGTATATATTTCACTCTCTTTTACTATACATCTCATGCCCTGCATAGTGTGAGGACAGGTTAGATGGGGGTTGAGGTCAGGGAGCCTCCGAGTCCGAGGCTGGGCCCTGACAGAGATCCATCAGGAGGTCCGAGCAAATCCAGAGATTCCAAATGTTCTGACTTGGGACCGAGCTTCCGGGATGGGAATGGCCAAGGGTGAGTGTGCTGAGTTCCAGGCCAGAGCTGAGACAGTTGGGATGGAAGGTGACATTGGGAAGTGGGGAGGTATGGTGTAGGGGATGATGAGGTTGTTAGGAAGGTGTAGTGAGGTGGGAGGGTATGGGGTCGGGATTCTGGGATATGACAGTAAGTATCTGCACCAACAGTTAGACATGTTTGTAAAGAACAATAAAGTCTATCTCACCTCAGACTTGTTAGAGATCTGAGGGAGAGGGAGTCCAAAAAACTCCCTTCTTATACCTGAACTACACCAGTGGTGAGCCCGTCGCAAAATGGGGGTGTAAAGTTCATTCACTTCTGCCACCAACAATCAACCCCATCCTCACCACTCCATCATTGGAACTGATTGTTGATATTCCAACATTACTTGGTTGGTGGTACAGGCCTGTTTGAACCGTTCTGAACCAAACTGAACCAGGACCAAACTGAAATGCAGTTCAGTTCAGTTCAAATACTGGTTCGGTTCTGGTTCAACACTATTGTCAAAAATGTGAACTAGTTCTGGTTCTGGTTCTCACCAAGTGGCCCCAGAACTGAACCGAACCGAACTATGGCACCCCTACTTTCCATGTGTGTGCACATACATGTACTCCAAGTGAGGGGATCGTGGAACATTCTAGAACTCGGTAGTATGATGTGGACACTTCCCAATGCATAATCAGGATATTTCTAGAAATTTCGAGCACTTGCTACAACTAGGTGAATTGATGGTGCATACCTGCAGCTTGTGTATGAAAGGGCATCTGCAGAGGCTGTCTCCATCTCCTCCAAGCAAGGAATCACACTAAACCCTCTCGTACACTTGCCTCTGCTCTCTGCACCTTTCATCACTCTAGTCTCTAAGCAACTTCTTTCTTCGAAATAATGTTGTTTCATAATTAAATGTTGTCATATCCATGCATGGCCATCATCCTCCACTACCTGGATTACCTCCAGTCCTTCTGGATTACCTCCAGTCCTTCATCACTAACCTCGGAGCTTCCATATTCCACAATCAACTCTGACTCCCTTGATGGTCACCACCCCCTCAATTCAATGTATTACCTATGCCTCCCTGAGTATGGATTCCTGAAGGCCTCCAGACTGCTCTGACGTCTGCTAGTGCACTCCCACCTCTGCTGGGCAATTCACTTGCTTGCCCTGCAAGTCTACCTTCAGGCTGATCCCTCCTTTCTGTTTCTGGGTTATAGCTGCCACCCTGCTAATCCCGTAACCTGACTCATTGGTAATATTCAGTTGGCTAACATGTAACTCCATTAGCTCTGCTCTGCTTGGCCCTGCCATTCATGGGCCTGCCCTCTATATACATAACTTGTAGATAGGTTACACCCCAGTGATAAAATCGACTAGAGTTTCACTCTTCTAGATCTCTTTGCCAGTCAGTAAGTTAGGGCATGGACATGTAACTAGGCACAGTGCTCCTGGTTTGGTCCCTGGGGCCAGAGCCCTCCACCACAGGGATGTCTCCCTCATCCTGCATCCAGTCGCTGACAGTATTTTATCACTCCCTGACAGTACATGTCTTGTATGGCACCTAAGTCCTTTGCACTTGTTCACAACTATGTACATTAGTTCCTAACTCAGCCTCCCCATTGTCATATCTGTGCATACCCGACCCCGACCCGACTTCCGGACCTCCACCCTCTTCACCTCTGGAGTCATACCCTACCGCTGCCGTTCCGATACTCACCTTCGGTCCTGGCAACACACCTCCTTCTACCCCCCATGCCACCTCTACTCCTCCTTCCCTCCCCTCCCCTATCTCTGTCTGTTCCGATACTCACCTCAGACCGAACGCCGCCCCTCTTGCCACCCTCCTCCTACTCCTCCGCTCCTCCTTCACAACACCCCCACCCTTCCGTCACCCTCCTACGCTTCCCCCGTCCGCTCTGATACTCACCTTCGGACCTGACAGCTCTCCTTTCTGCCACTCCTTCTCTCTTCCCTCTGGTACTCTTCCACCGACCTCCCACCAAGTTACGACCTTCCACTGCTGTCCCATACTTCGTACTCGGGCACCGCTCGTACCTTTGCTCCAAGCCTCCGTCATAGTCCCTACCTCAGACTTTGACTCCACCTCGGTCTTAGTCCATTGCATTGGTGACCTCATACTACGTAAACACCATTGCCAATATTCCTCGGACTTTCAACCCTGCCTCCATAACCTTCATAAGCTCCGCAACCTCCAAGCTTCGCGGATTGCCTTTGGCACTTTCGCCGCTTGTAATGTATCTCTCATGTTTTCCCCTCATCCCTATTTGGACTGCTGCTTCTTCCCATTCTAGCCAGTTAGTCATCATCCCCACTTCTCCTCATCCTCCTGCCCCTCTGGGCCTCGCCCTCCCTACCTCCTTTCGGACGTATCACAGGTCCTGCCTTGTGACCTTCAGTACCGCTCCGCTTCTGTCTACCCTTTGTTCCCATTCGGACATCTTCGTTCCGATTCGGATCCCCTTTGTTTCCTTGTGCTTTGCCCCCTCCATTATATATATCAGCGCTTGTACATACTCATTTTGGGCTCAGTCCAAAATCGACCTGAAATGCCCCCTAGAGACTTCCTGCTCGCCTACTGTGAAATTAAGGACCAAATGGACAAACAGCAATGGCACAGCGCTCCGCTTGAGTCGCTGAGGCCAAGGTCCCTCCACGCTAAGTCTCTGATTCCACTCCGGAGTCATCTGTATCCGCCCGTTCTAACACCCATCTCCCAAACCCTTGCAGCCTGGTCCTAGTTGTCTGGTGAGAAACCCAGTTGAGTTTCAAAGCTTCTCTAATTTAGAAAACCCTCTCCCATTGACTCCAATCATGTGCCCTGCTAGGGATCAATCGCCTGTTGTAGATTCCGACTTTGGAGACACCACTGAACAACCCATAGATCCAGTCCACTTCTTTGGACTCGGTTCTGAGGTCCCCAACTTCATTGACCCTCCTCCTGATGATCCTCCTATCCCTACTGCCCCAGTCACCGATGATGCCGAGCCTATTCCCAATGTAGCTATCACACAGCTAGCCCAGGCCATCACTAGCTTGGCTCATCACACCGGTCGCCCACCTCCTCCACCATCTTCTGCTCTCTGGACCAAGGGTTGTGAGTCCAAACAGTTTGATGGAAAAGACCCCTGTGAACTTCAAGTATTCTTGGTCCAGTGCGAACTAAATTTCCAGGACCACCCCCTTGCTTTTGCTAGTGACTGCACCAAGGTTATCTTTGTGCAGTCCTACCTCAAGGGGATGGCTCTTGATTGGTTTGAGCCAGACCTACTGTTCAACCAAAATTCCTTACTTCATCCTCGTTGGATGAATAATTACCAGGAGTTTGTCAATGAACTCCAGACCAACTTCAGTCCCCATGATCCAGTGGGCGATGCTGAAGTTGTCATGACCGACAAATCCTGGGGCTCTGTCAGTGGCAAATCAATGCCAATAGGCAAATCTGCCAACCTGAAACCCATCCTAACCAGCCCCCAACCCAACGTCTGGCCCCCTGTCCTATTGAGTGAGACTTGGTCAACAATCTGACCCTGGACCTTGCTGGCATTCCAACCTTACCTCCAGTTCCTGAGCCCTTGGCACTCCTGGCTGTCAGGGCACACCTGCCTGACCCGGCCCCACCTGGCCCCACTTCACCCAGTACCCCACCACCCAGTCCTCTCCTACCTTCCTCTTTCCTTCTCTCCCCATTTTATTTCCTCTTCATTTATTTCAGAAGATGGATGGAGGGCAGATTGGGTTCTGTCTGAGTTGAGGTCGGAGGTGATGCAGAGGTCTGTTGGAGCGCACGCACAGATATGCAGGCAGAAATATGCGGTGCATCCGGAAGTGCTGTTCAAGGTTAGCAGAGTGGGATCTCAGCCTCAGCGACTCAGGTGGAGTGCTGTGCCCTGAGCTTGACATTTGGGGGAGATCCCATATTTACGGCTTGACACTCACAGCGGACTTCAAACAAGACTTGCAGGCGGAGCGGACCTGTAGGAGGAGCATGGACTCCGTGAGCACGGACTCAGAGGGGGGGAAGCCCCCTTTGCAGAAGGAGAGACTCAGACCAGACAGGGGGGGTACTCTAGTTGATTTCAGACTGAGGTCCCCGAAAGTATTTACAAAGTATAAGTAGGTAAGGGAAATCAAAAGAGGGACCAGTCGGTCTGGTGCGGAAATAAGCGGAAATGAGCAGGGACTTGTCAACTAAACCAAGGACAAGAACCTGGGAAATGGGAGGCAAGGAATGAATAAAGTCAAAGCGGATCAAGTACCAATATTGACAGATTAAATGAATGAATAGGAAAGTGCAATAGCACACGGATCAAATGCCAATATTGGGGTGAACATAATAGGCACTCGCAAGGAATGAATGTTATGTTGCCGAGTGACAAAAATGGCCAGAGGACAAAAGCAGAGGTCAGTGCGTGGCGCCGATACAAGTCTGCAAATAAGCGGGGTCGGTGTGGTGCCGACACAAGTCCACGAACAGAGGTTGATCTGTCAGCACTGTCACACAAGGACAGCATGAAGGCCAACAGAGGTACAGAGGGGAGTGGGAGTGTTGACCTGACCAGAGGTGTCAAGGGCAACCAGAAGTGGCCAGAGGGTGCAGAGATGGGCAGAGGGCACGGAGTGGGCAGAGGGTGCGGAATGCATGGAAGCAGGGCATGGCTGTGACCACATAGCGGGAAGCAATGAGTGTGGTTCAGATGGAGACAAGGCTGGCATGACTGAATGCCAGGAGTGCCAATGGCTCAGGAACTGGAGGTAAGGTTGGAATACTGCAGGGTCTAGGTTCTGATTATTGGCCAAGTCTCACGCAGTAAGGCAGGGGGCCAGACATGGGGTTGGGGGCTGGTTAGGATGGGTTTCAGGTCGGTGGATTCGCCTATCGGCATTGGTTCACCGCTGACGGAGCCCTGGGATTTGTCGGTCGTGACATTGTCACATCGTCCCCATGCACAGCCCCAGCCACCCAGGTATCCCTGTGGGGGATCCCAAAGGGATCTGCTGCAGGCGTGTGTGCTGGGTGCACCCAGGGGTTGTCCAGAGCATCTGGGGCTGGGTGCATCATGTGTAGGTCGCAGGCAGGTCAGTAGTACATTGATCAAAGGAAAGTCATCCATGTAAATAGAAATAGAAAGAATAGAAAATGATACAGAGGGGGGAATAGAAAGAGGGGAAAGTGGAGGGAGCAGGAAATAGGAAGGGGGAGAAGGGGGTAGTGGGTGGAGTGGAGCCAGGTGGAGCTGGGTGGAGCCAGGTGAGGCAGGTGTGCCCTGACATGGAGCCGGGCTATCACAGGCAGTTCCATGGGTGATCCCTAGTATTAGAAGAGAGATATACAAGTAGGAATGTGTGGCACATCCAGTGGCATAGCACCTGTGTGGGGTGCTCAGTGTCAGATGTGTCTGCACTACAAATGTGAGGAAGAAGGGGGTTGTCCATATAAAAATAGAAAGAGAGAAAGGAAAGGGAAAGGGGAAAGGAAGAGGAAAGGGAGCAGCACAGTGCAGCATGCCCTGACCGAAATGGAGACTTAGCAAGGAGGGATCTTGGCCCCAGCAACTCAAGCAGAGCATTGTGTCAGGGCACACACCCTGACTAGCCTGGACCCGGACCCATGTCCGGACCCACTACACTTCCCATGCACATTCCTGCGCTGCATGCTCCAGCCCCAGATCCTGCCTTCATGTGACTTCCAGATATTCCCAGAAGTTTTCCTGATATGGTGACCACTGTGGGAAGATGAGAAGTTAGCTTCCTTCTCATCTCCTTACCCACAGTAGGTTGTGCCCTGGATAGGGCTGGTTACACCATGGGGCTGTGGACCATGGGGAGGGTCATGGGGACCTGGGAGTTGTCCCCTGACACATTGTGCCATTGCTGGTTGTCCTGTTGGTCCTTAATGACATAGCAAGGGTGAAGTCTCTAGGGGGCATCCAAGTTGGTTCAAGTTGATTTCTAGTTGATTACTGACTGAGGAAGCAACAAGTATGTCAAAAACATTGAAGGTGGGAAGGTTTTGCATGACAAGTTACTTTGGATTTATGCTCCCAATAGCATGCATCGAAAGTCTGTGATAAAGTGTGAAGTTCTGAAAGGGTGGATGGTTTCCCTACCCTAGCAATGTCATCTTTGATGCATTCTGGCAATCCATTATAAAAGAAAGGCAGAGCATGGCTTCTCCATAACCATGAAGCTGTGATGCATGTCGATTGAACTCGATGACATACCTGTCACAAGGACAGCATGATGTCCAGCAGAGGTCCTGAGGGGAGTGAGAGTGTTGACCTGACCACAGGGTGTGGAGGGCAACCAGAAGCATCAAAGGTGGGTGGAGGTACAGATGCAGGTGGAGGTCTGGATGCAGGCAGAAGTCCGGATGCAGGTGGAGGTCTGGGTGCAGTGCATGGCTGTGACCACATAGTGGAGTGATGGGTGTGGTTCAGATAGAGACAAGGCAAGAGGAACTAGAGGGACTGGATGCCAGTGTCAGGGACACGTCCGGGGTAGAGGAGGCCTGGGTGAGATGCCTGACACTAGAAGCCTCACAGGGTGTGGAGTGGGTGTGCATACTGGTGGGCCTGGCTCAGGACGCAGTCCCTGGCCACTTAGACTGAAGTGGAAAAGGGTGAGAAGAAGGCTGCTTCTTTGGTTCCCACTTCAGGTATGTTTATATACATGCAGCTTGGGTCACATGACGGGTGCCACATCATCCTCACATACAGCTGTAGTCACCCGGGTGTCCCTGTGGGGGATCCCAAGGGCGTCTGCTGTGAACACACAAGTTGGACATAGCGGGGAGTTGCCCAAAGTGCCTGGGCTGGGCATGTCATAAGC
>NW_024067404.1:0-36244 GCF_015039405.1 Cantharellus anzutake | reverse complement strand
CGACCAAGATGGGTGTCGATTTGGGTTGGGGTCAAGGAGGGGGGGAGTTTTCAAGCTGATAGGTGGTACCTCTTTACTTGCTTCCAGCACCATCTTCCCAAGTGTCCAGCTTACCGCCGTGTCGCCAATAGTGTCGACACTCTGGAAAGTGGCTGGGCCGACGAGGTTCGGTCCAAGCCCTTTTGCCTTGGCTTTCTCATCAGCCGAACCAGCCTCTCCCGTGGTTTGATTGCCCCCAGAGTCAACAATCCGGGGAAGTCCAATCCCCTGATGGAGGACATTAACGACCCAAGCTGCCTTGAAGCATTGCAGCTGTAGACGATTCAGACCAACTTCCTTACCCCATGTACCAGGTGGAATTGGCTTCCCAAACTCGTCAAAATGTGTCTCCTTGTGCTCTTGAACGATATCCGACCATTCCCGCGAACAGAATTCGATAGCAGCGCGCTCATACTGAACAACGTCATATGCTCCACCAAGTCCGAAAACGTGCTCGGACGAGTACCAGTATTCCGAAACGCCGATGAATTTAGAGAGCGAGAAATCAATGCGCGGAGCTGGGACACCATTGAAAAGGCATGACACATCAGGACATGGACGATCGTTGTTCAGTAGCGGAGCGGTCTGCACCAAGCATTGTTCGAACGAGCCCGTCCCAATCAATTCATGGGACTCCCCGGCCTTCGCATCTGTCCCCGGAATGGCTTGAGGTGACAGGGGGATATTGAGTTGTTTAGGAAGACATGGATCTGGAATGGAATTTGTGGATCCATGTCCGGACGATAACCAGTTCTTCACTTGTGACCCGATGTATCGTTCGCGAGCTTGATTCGTCCCGTATCCTAGCCAAGTTGTGACGAACACGGGATGCTCGATTTCTTCTCCACTCAACAAGCGCAACCGGACGTCAATCAAAGTGTCTGCAGTCGTATGAGACATTGATTCACGCTCCGAGGGGCCTGGCTCGAACGCAATCTGAGTTGATGCCCCGCCCATGTCAAGGAAACCATATGTTCCACGATGATGTTGGTCATGTCCAGTGAAGCCGTCCATCAAGTAATTGACAGAAATCCAGCCAAATATACCTTCCTCCTCTCCACTAATAATTCGCACGCTTGATCCACATGGTCCGATTATCGACGGCGCCTCAAGTCGGAAGCTGGAATTGGCTCGGAAGAACATACACGTGGCTTCGATTATGCTATTCTGCTGGTCTTTGGGGAGAAGTCGCATTCCAGCCGTTGCAAGGAGGAATATCGGAGTTTCTCGGTGTAAGGATGGGGGCACCGTGTCCTTTGCGTGCTCAAGGAGTGGCGCAAGATATTCTGGAATACCCATTGGGTTCTGCGCAAATGAAGAGATACCTGATAAGCAAATATGAGTGAGCAGAACTGACGAATTAGCACCATGGAGCTAAATACAGACCCGGCTCGACTTTATGAAGCCAATCATCACCAGAAGGTACACCTTTCTCGACCTGCGGTAACCTGTCCAGGGCTTCGAGGTCTAGGGTTTGCCTGACAGAACGAGCATCTTTCCAGCTATATATCTGCAGCCGAGATCCCGATGAGCCGGCATCTATCACCAACCCAAAGCGACGCGAGGTGAGCCATAGGTCAGATGCTGTGGGAGGTGGCATCTACGTGGAGGAGTTGTTGACGATTTGAGGACGAAATTCATACGAGGCCTGTGAGGGGCCAATGTAGGGGGATGAACGAGAGTGGATGTGACCCCAAGCGTGGGTGGAGCAAGATAGCCAAGTTCGCTGACAGTCTCGCGCAACGAGAAAGTAAACAACAGCGTGGCTGCCCTCTCGAAATGGAAATCCCCGATTGAATGAGCCAGCACCCTGATGCGAGACTGTCAACTTGAATGGTGCCTGGATCACCTCAGAGCTAAACTGATCGCTACTGATCGTGTTCAGTTGGTCGCCGTACTGAGGCGACCCTTCGTGCTGTTCTTACTTGGCCCAAAGCTCAGAGCAGCCCTCGCCGCCCTTTCTCCATTCCAACGAGGCGGGAAATTCAGCGAGCCTTTCGCGATGTGTCTTCCGTTGCGATTCTCATTAGGCAACGGTTTGAGTACTCGAGTCAGCGGATAGATATTCAGGAAGGGCGGGTCGAATTCGGGGAAGTTCTGGGCCCGAGAGAGACTATAGCGCTGGGTAATTCGACCACAAGGGAGGAGGGGTAGGCCTTCGGGGCTCCCCAGTACTTATTTTCGTGCGGTTCCATTCGCTAACCAGGTTGTGACGAGCTCACGACCGGCATTCCTCACCGGTACGAGAAGGCAGCACCTTTGAACGCCTAGGACGTCCCCGTGGTGGGACTCGTACGTTCAGAGCCACACGTTGTTCGTCCAGAAACTGGGTTTCACTCCGTTGGATATTGAAGTATGGAAAGCCTTCGTTAGGAAGGAGCTTCTGCTGGGTTCATAGAGCATCTACAGAGCTAGTGTTGCGACACACTGCACACGAGAATTGGATCATGTTTCTTACTCCTGTGGCCAGCGCCAGCTAGGTCAATGCGGCGCATGCAATTGTCAAGAGATGGAAAATCGAGAGATAACAGGTTTCTACAACGAGTGAACGCGGTCAGTGTGTTTAGCGACTGGTTCACTGAAGAGCGAAAATTATCGCGGTCCTTATCCGCGCCCGGTGATGAATCCAATCTCGCCGATACATCCTTTAAGATCCATTGCTGTGAGACCCTCTCCTGATAAGGTTGCCCTCTTCTGAGAGGCCAATAATGGTGGTCACTGATCCTCCTGATGAGTGCAAAGCAAATGCTTTGAACCACTCGCCGACCTTCCTCACAACGAGGCCCCACATTCACCACTACTACCCAAGCTCTTTATTGCTTCAAGGAAGTAAAACGTCACGTCTCTGTCTAGCATCAATCTCTCCGACAATGCTAGGACCCAGGATTGGCCCGTCTATGTCTATTCACAATCGGCCAGACTAAGCAAGGCCCAATCAGCCCTGTTGTTAAACGCCCTTGTTCATGAAATTGTCGCTCGCTGTCGGTTTATTCATGTGGAAACGCACACTTTGGATCATCCGAAGAAGAATGGCAAGGATCCATCAACTTCTGCTACTCGATGTCAATCTGCAACATGACCATGCGCCCGCCGAGTAAGCGATGAATCAACTGTCCGCCTCTATCCTGGCCAGGGAGTGTGTGACTCTGCGCACGACCGCCGCATCGTGGCTGGCGTCATTATAGCTGCGGAGCGATCGCTCTCAACTTCGGTTCAGGGCATTATTCTGTCACCTGTTGTCCGGTCGTCCACAGCTGAATTTAATCGGAGCTCAGCTTATGAGATTTGTGAAATGCGGGTACCAATCTCATTGACACTACTCTTTCCGGGACTTTGTCCTGATGCGTGTTCACCAGAATGGTCTCGATGACGGTCCTTGGTGGAAAAGATTCACAAAACGATGGCCCGTCGCTTTCTCCAGATCACGAACGCTCTGTCGGTGGACCTTGACTGATAAGTGGGTTAGGACGAATCTACTGCTACCTGTTCCTCAAGCTTAGACGTCTGGAAAGGGTCGTGGTGCGTGCGAATTACGCTTCCTCTCAGATTGCTCTCCAATTCGAGCCGATACAAACCCTCCTAGTGCCGCGAAGGCTCAGCAAGAACTTATCCGAGTCACCGAGTCATGAGTCATAGCTGCCTCTTGCTCGACACTCTACGATCCCGGCTAGCGGCAATCTATCAATCTTCCACAGCTTTCCCGGTGCTCTACTCTAAGGGAGTACTGTGCTAAAGAATTGGTTGCCCTCTACCGCTAAGTATCAAGATGCGTTGGCCCTGTCTCGTAGCAATTCCTCGATCGTGCTTCCTAACCCTGTTCGGCATATCCAATTACTGAGTTTCCCTTCGTTGGCCGCCTCCAGGCATCCCCACCCGCCATTTGCTGCCTAACCTGTCAAGCCGACCTTCTGACCTTGGACACACTCTGAAGCATTGTTTCCCATTAAAGAGTTCATGGATTGTCCGCCGCACTGCCGGCCCCGCAAGCCAGCAATATCCTACGTTTTCTCTCAGGTAGGCTCCGTTGTCAGACAGCACTCCAAGCCCTCGCCTGTAACAGAGGAATCAATGTCGCTTTTTCATAAATTGGTCACTGTGCCCGCATTCTGCGCCCTGGTACCACTTGCACCCGAGAGAATAAATCTCCCCAATCCAGGAACCGCCCTAAGGCACTTTTCCGAGGACGTTTTCATTAGTGCTTGCGGCGCGTGGAGGGACGGGCGCCCGGAGCCCATACCGCCTACATAATTAATGGGGCCCAGGATTTTTCAGACTGACACTCCAGCCTTGGACGACACTTTGAAGCAATGCATCATATAGCGTCAGTTTCTCCTCGCCGTTGGCTGGTTGCTTTCCCATCCAGCTTTACGAAATTCTGGTTCATGGTATAGTCTGTCAAACGAGTTCTACTACCCCGGAAGACGAACTAATGCAGTGGTTCCGATAGCCGGAACCGGCTACCTTCTTCCACTAACTACCTATGTTCCTACCCTCCTGCCACTCAAGTCTTTTTCAAGATAATTTGTGGGCTTGATAAATATTTTGAAGCGCGCCACTGGTGAAGGAAACTATCTCCCTGAATTATTGTGTGGTCTCGCAGGCGACTTCCTACAGTAGTGACTTGACCGGTTCCAATCCTGAGCAACACTTTGGTGCATTGCCCACGTAGAAGGGCCAATAAACTGGCGTCGCTCGGCCTCCTCTCCACGCTTTCGGCCTAGTCTAACTGCCTTCCACCCCATCAGCCAGACTATCGGATGTAGGCCACACCCTCCTACCATCTCGAATTAGCCCGTTCCCTTTGTGGCTTATCAAACCGACTTTTGACACTGCTCCCAGCTGCAGATTTCGCCGCGCGCAATCCGGCCACTGATCAGCAAATGACTCTCAGTCTCTAGCCATTTCCATCGGTACCTCTTAGTTTCTCCACCAGCAAGGGCGCATTTCCTTCCCCCTTTTCTGTTTCTGTGTATGGTAGGGACTGTTCGCAGCCCCTATAACAGGCACAACAACAATTCGACCAAACGCTCTGCCACAAGTAATATCCGATGCCTTCCCGGCGTCACCCGGGGAAATATCCCTCCACCTTCCAGCCACGCTCCCGGATTTTCCCAGTGTTTGGATTGGGAATCGGCGCGGAGCAGATCCGCAGGGCTGATTTCACGGAAGGTGAGGGGGGAGTTGAGATCGATGTGTCATTTGGGGCAATACCCGACGACGAGTAACGAGGAGTCAAGCCAGTGAGTGATACCAACACGTCGATGGGTCCGAAGTAACAGATACGAGTAACGCTGGTAAGATCCTCGGTGGGACGCTGGAAGGATGGATAGCATCTTGAACGAAGCGCCTGGATGCTGTTAGTCACAGGATATCCAATAAAAAAGCAAGTCGGAGATTGAGTCTAGAAGCTGGGACCCTACCTAATCGAGTCCGCTAGGGCTGCCCTGCAGAGAAAAGGCCGAACCTTGCCGAGCCGATCAGCACTAAGGGCAACCGAAACCGACTTAGCCGAATATGTGTCTCAATTTATCTCGCAGGGAGGTCATAAGCGTCAACATGAGGCAGAACGTGTCACGGGCGGCAAATCCAAATCCTGGTTTTTCTGGGCAAGAAGCCGCGCCGTCGTTGCTGGTGCTATCCTTAGTGATCCCGGGTGTCTGGCCTGGTGACAGGTCCGAAGGGTGTATGGCGAATTGTTAGGGCATGGTCTTCCGGCACAAACGCCCAGAAATAGAGATTTTTGATTCTTGTCCAACTTTCCCACCATCTTGGACCCATCCCTAGCTAGGGCTCTCGTTTACTGGCTGATCTTAGGGCCTCTAACTGTAGACACACTGTCTCTGCACAAGTGCCCGTCGCAAAGGGAGGGCTTAGCTGGCGCAGACACCAATCCTTAACCAAATTCTATCCGGGTCAGTGATGTGAGGAAACGATAGGATTGCGTTTTTCTAATGCCAGAGTTGGTGACCAAGCCTAAATCTGATCTTTGGGCTTTGGTCTTATGTGCGTACCTCAAGTGCAAGATGGCACCCCCACCGTGCTTTTCAAGATTGAGCTAATTCCACAGACCTTGTTCCTGCCGTCGCCCACCTACGCGAGTCCAGAGATAAGAGATGGCCCGAGAGTATTCCGAACAGACTATTTAGTGGCGTACTCAATTCAAACTCTTCCCATTCTTTTCGGCCTCTACTATCCGACCATGAAATGCAGAAGCGACCCTTGCTTAACAGCGGGCGTTGTGTTAAATCGGTCCCACGACCGAAAGCAACCTTAGCCGAACAACTACCAACGTTTCAGCAATGAGGACATGCTTGATAGGCATCGGCCCGGCTCCATGAAGTTTTTTTCCTCCTATGGTTTTAATGATGCATCCACGCCCTGATACTCTCTTGCTGCGTCGCCGATAACCCTGAGCCACCTGACACTCTGTGCAGCGTGTGCAGCATCTCAGCCCTGGGACATTATTGCTCAGCCTTTACAGAACACCCAGGCAGCCAAGTGCCTTCACCGTATGTAATTATGATTCGAGGCCGCTTGAGGGAAAGATTCTATAACGTCCAGCCGTTTATCCGGCTCCCAATATGGACTTGGAAAAAAGGGTTTTCGACGGCTTCAGCATCTTAAGCTGTTGTGATCCGCGACCCAGCCTAACCCTGGTGTGTTCCCGCTTCAATGCGTGAATCCAATTGTCTCATGCACTGAAATTACCGTCATTCCCGAGCAGCTTCGATTTCCGAGACTATCGCTGTCTTCTCCTGGCTTTCTTCAATTGCATGAATATGGTTCATTTGCAGTTATGTCCACAGCATACTCAACTCTACCCTTTGTCACCCAAATAACACCCACTACCCGAGATCAGATGTCCGTTTCTAGTGTCTTGTTACTGTAAGCAACAACGAAGTGTTTGCTTCTTGCCCTTCAGATTCGCCCACCTGCTCTTGGGGTTCCAGCGCGTCAATTGCTATTTTCGAACTTACTCCCGCTGCTATCTCCGAAGGCCCATTAATTTGGACTGACACGGTCACAACCCTTTGTCCCTTGATGTAGGCGTGGACGACTGTTTTTCCTACGCAAATCCAATACGTGGTCCCAGAGTCCCCTCGATGACCCGTTACAAGTCACTTGGCCACTTGAATTGGGCATAAACTCTCCCTATCTTTTACGTGTCAGGACAATTATTCTGAGTTGCGCCAATTTAGACGAACATCCGGGTGGCCAATACACCCTTGTCTCCACTACGTTCAGGGTTGGACCTTCAAATGCCCATGAGTAAATACTCTAGCCCCACCCTCGGCGCGCCGACCTTGATCACGATGCTTTCAGATAACAATCGTTCCTCCTCAGCCCCTTGGTCCTTCAGCGTCAGGCGCCCAGATCCGCAACATGTTATGCAACTCGTTTCAAGAAGTTTATTGTATATATACTAAGTGAGGAATCAAATTTTTAATCCACGCTTGACCGCGAGTTTTGTGCTCTTCATTCGGCTCAAAATCAGATAATATCGAGCAGAAGAGATCGCAGATCGCGGAAGCGATTTCGACGTCATTTTTCAACTATCGGTTATGCTTTTTTGTCACTCGTCCGAGTAGTCGCCCCTCTTGGGCTTAGGCAATCTGGCAATGCATAAAAGCCAACGCGTATCTCACCCTTAAAATCACTTTGGCATCTCACCTCCCATTCTTGGGACATTTATGTTACCGCAAATCTTATTACTGGGTGATCCGACTTGTTAGGCATATGAGGAGAACTGCTCAAAACGGGATACCGGCGATGCCTTGTGTCAAGAGCCATTTTCCCAATCTCTACATTCGGCATCGTGCCGACCTGTCTTCATATAAGATATGAGGAACGTATCCCAAAGCCCAACCTGCGTTCTTCGTTACCCCGGGAGTTTGTCGCCATGGGACAATGCGTCACGATCGCCGCCACCGAGCCGTATGCCCCCTTTGCAACTCGAGAAACCCAAAGCGCCTTCATTAAATCCGATCAAATCATCCGCTGCTTTCAGTATGTAGCTGATTATCTCTCTCGTAAGGGGGCAGAAGCTACCCTCGTTGCTGTTGGCGGTGTGGTGGATGTACTTTATCTTCGAATTGCGGATCAAACCGACGACATTGAGTTTCTTGGTCCTGCCATCTCTCATCGCACGTATCTCGAAGTCGCCATGCACGGAGCCATAGCCCATTTGGGTCTCCCTTCTCGGAAAATCGAACAAACGAACAAATTACCCGTGGGGGAAAATTGGCAGTCATTGATGGAGGTGTTGGGACGTGGGCCACGAGAGACCATCTTCAGACAGCCCGGGCTGCAAGTCGTGGCCGCACCATGGAACTACGGGTTTTGTGTGAAAATGGACATGTTACGACGTGGAGCAACGGGGGCAATCACTCCCACCCCTCGACACGTTTCAGACGCCGCAGTTTACTTGGACAGTGTCATCAAACACCAGCCCCCGGACCGCCTCCCATTTACCGAGCGTGAGTTGTACCGTATTCTGACGGATTATTCCGTTCAAGTATCCGAGTTGTCTGTTGGGCATGTGCTCAACACTTATCGGACACTGTATAAACGGGAACCACTCGCTCCACGCAGGTGATAATGAACGAATCAAGTCAGTGAGCGCCATAACTACTCGCTCTCCAAAGCCCGCTAACATTCTCCCCTGTTGGTGCTGTGTGATCAAGTTTACGTACTACTTAGGAGTATGATGACCCCCAAACCCCATTTCTTGTAACACCACCTATATCCCACAGTTCAAACAGTATTGGAAGGGGGAAAATTGTAATTGTGAAAGTTAACTATATACTGTACTTTTAAAGAGAAGCAAGTCTGTAACCCAATGTAGCCCTTTTCCGTCAAGCATTATCCGACGAAGCCGCCGATGGAAGAGGTAGGGTAGCCCGTACCTCCTCCGCTGAAGGGTTGCGGAACACACCAAATATCCCATTGAATCGATCATCCCAAGTGACCCCCATGCCATGACGCAGCCATTGATAGGCTTTCTCATCCTCTCTCCACCGCAACTCCTTTTTGAGCCGCTCCGCCCGAAGTTCCACCTCAGTCGGTGGTGGGTATGCCTTCTCGTCTTTTGTTGGCTCCCTTTCTCCTCGTGCAAGTGAGCGGGTCACCTCGAGCTTGCGAAGCAATTCTTGGTAGTATTTCTTGCGAGCGTCAGCGATAGTTGCCAGGGTGTCACGATATCCACGGCCATACATCTTCTCCTTATCCTGGTCGAAGTCAAGGTCACCCCCTATACCAAACCCGTGACTGGGAAATGGTGTGGGCGCATCAGGAGCGTCGTTGGTCCGGTTTATTGATGTCGGAGGAATGAATGGGCGTATCTGGGCAAATACGAGGCGATACGCCGCTTCGCACCCCGCCTCCACCCGCCTGTGCTCATTAAAAAAGTCATATATCATCATGGGAATGTTTGCAAAACCAATACGGTTAGGAAACTCCACAAGGAGGAATGGTGGTTGGAGCGGGATGGAGACGGGAGCATGATTTAAAGCTTCAGCAACAGGGGTTTCTTGGGATGCTGAGGGTGCCCGAGGAGTGAATGGCCCGCGCAAACTACCCATGGACAAGAGAGGGGAGGGTTGATTTGGGGGGCTAGACAGGATTGGCTGCGCGAAAGGTCTGGGGGGATCCGATTCACGAGTGTTTATAGTCTCATCAGGCTCGTCAAATGCACCGTCTTCGGCAAGAAGGGCAGCAAGGGCCTCTTCTTTGTCCACCTTGGCCAAAGACGACGTCCAACCCTCGCAGAGTCCATGCATGTACTCCTTAAAGGTGTGCCTTCCAATGATGACCACACCCTCTTCCATTTCCCGGTTGCGCTCTGACTGAATGTCCAATTTGGTGCTGGAGGTATCCCATGGCCCCAGGGGAGCCGTGACGCCGGCATCCACCTCCCGTCTTTGGCGTACTCTTTCTCGGACTAGGTCAGATATCGCTCCATGATAATTCCCATTCCTCATCTCATAATCAACAGCTGCGGCATGCAAGATTGGCTGAAAAAATATTGACAATAAGCCCATCTCCTCCACAGCAGCATAAGCGCGACTGGCCTTAACGTATTTCCTAAAATGCTTCATGCTTCTATTGGCCATGTCATCTCCGGGCCATTTGCACGCATAAACCTGCACCTTTCGGGCATGGTCCTTGCTGCCCAAAGGATAATCAGCCAAATGCTTGACGCGAGAAATATAATCGGCTTTTATGGCTTTGCATTTCCGCTTATCGTCCCAGGCGAGATAGCCAAGTGTAGAAACAATTCCCCAGAAAATGAGCCATTTTCTTGAAGGAAGCTTTGGCTTGCGAAGCCAACTGATAGGCAGCCCAGTTTTCTCTAGTGCCAACTCCGCCCCAGACAAATTAATCCAGCCCCTCTGCGAAGCATCAGAAGGTCCATTCAACTTGCTCATTGGCGAAGGCGTCCCAGCACACAAAACGCGGAGGTCATCACGTGTGGCCAGTATTGAATTGCAATCTCCAACCTGGCGCTTACTGGGATTCATTTCCGCCATTGAAAACACTGCTTTCGGTCGCCGCAAGTAACAGGCCTCAAGGCGTTCTTGTCGACGGATGAAAGATAGGGATGTCTACTAAGATGTTTGTCCCCGCCCACATCGGGATATTGCATAATGACTACTTATGGCACAACCAGATTGGCCGTTGGTTCACCCCTTGGATCTTTCAAGTCTTTATTCGAAAAGGTTAAGGCTATTGATGCGAAGCATGGGAAGTTTGAGCTCCTTTTGTGCGCGGGGGACTTTTTTGGGCCGCCGGGTGGTGAAGAAGAATTGCAGGAATTACTGGCTGGCGAAATTGAGGGTGAGCTTCGCTGATGCAGGCCTGCTACGACCATTGAATATCACTAGTGCCCTTTCCCACATATGTAACTCAGGGGATTCATCCAATACCCCCTCCTGTGCTGGAGAAAACGGCCGAAACTGGTGGCGAAATATGTCACAATGTGTATCTGCTTGGTGAGGCCGGTCTCCACTAAACGGCGGCTTAAATTCATGAAAATGGCAGGGAAAACCACAATAATTACTACCTCACAAAAGCTGACGATCGCTAGCCTTGGTGGCCAGTTTGATGCAAAAACATATGGGGAGGGGTCTGACCTTGGCCCGGAATCTTCTACATTCAATGCTGCAAATGTTGCTTCGTTCCTCAAATCACCATCACTACCATCCCTTGGTGATTCTGCCACTCAGATGACTCTTGCGTCACTCAGGTCATCAGTCTCCAACGTCCAAATCGATGTTCTGTTGACACACGGGTGGCCGGCTAAAATCATTAAACAATCTAAATCTGTCCCTCCATCAATCGACAGTGCCAGTTTGGTTCCCCCCCTGGATGATGTAGTATCCGCCTCTCGTCCGCGGTATCACTTTGCCGCCGGAGGAGGAAGTCCAGCTGTCTTCTGGGAACGTGAACCCTTCATCTGGAGTGGCGGTCATGCCATAACCCGTTTCATTAGTTTGGGGGCGTTTGGTGGGCCTATTGACACTTCTGGAATTAAAAAACCTAGGGTCGGTCATTAATTTAATTCGCTTCTTAACAGTTACTAACATCCCCCCAGTGGTTTTATGCGTTCTCCATCGCTCCCATTACACCCTTGTCTCCAAAGCCATCGATCCCTGCCAATTGCACTGAAAATCCATTCCAGTTGGATTCGAGGACTGGTGCTAAAAGATCCACTGATGATGATGATGATGGCGGCAATTTCATTTTTGGCGATGTTCGGGTGAAACGCCCCCGACGAGGTGAGTGCTCTACTGTTCTTCCGTATGAGAATGGCCTTGCCTCAACAGTCCCAAAAGATCAGCAGGGTTCGGTCCACCAAAACAATTCTGAAGCCAAAAAATCAACAAAACGACCACCAGAAGGCTATATTTGTCGCATATGTCAATCCGCGGACGTCAGTTTTTTCGATCCGCTCGCTGCTCATTACTTACCATCTGGTGTCTACAGCATTATATTAAAGACTGTCCTGAAAAGTACGCAACAGGAGATACTGGAGGCAGGAAGCCGCCGCCAGGCTATATATGCCGAGCTTGCGGAAGCGAGGCACATTTAATACACGACTGTCCTTCTATGAAGGAACGACCACGACGTGATCCCGTGAGAGAAATACAGCGTAAGTCTGTGATGCCGATGTTCGATCTAGTGTCACTCAAGTGTCCCTCTTCACAGCCGCCGAATGTTGGTTTTGTTTATCCAATCCAGGATTGTCGTGAGTAAGGACCGAAAAAGCAGGTCCTGGTGTTGATTGGTTGTTACAGGAAGCATCTCATCGTCTCCATTGGAACAGAAGTGTACGTTACATTGGCAAAAGGTCCACTTCTGCCAACAGACCCAGACACCCTTTCTCCGACTCACGTGCCTGGTGGCGGCCACATCCTCATTATTCCAATCTCCCACTATCCAACTTTGAGCACAATACCGACCGACCTTGCGCCCCCAGTTCTTTCTGAGGTTGACACGTACAGGGCAGCTCTGCGCACGATGTATGCTAAATATGGCGCTGTCCCGGTTTTCTTCGAGATGTCAAGACTGTCGGGAAAGGGTGGACACGCACACATCCAGGTTGTACCGGTACCCGAGTCGAAGAAGGATGGGGTGGAAGGGGCGTTCAGCGCTTATGGGGGCGGACAGGTTGTGTGGGAAGACGATCCTGTCAAGGCATTGGGCGAAGCTGCTGGTGGGCGAATGGGCTATTTTAGAGTCGATCTACCAGATGGGAGGAAGATGGTGCATATCTTGAGGCCTGGAGTGATGTTTAATCTCCAATTCGGGAGGCGAGTAAAGTCCACACTCTATCACCGACATTGCCATTGATGACACTATTTCCCACCTACACAGGGAAGCGCTTGCACATTATCTTGCGTTGAAGGATCGTGCTGACTGGAAGGCTTGTTCTCAATCGGAAGATAAGGAGACGCGAGACGCGGAAGCATTCAAGGACGCTTTTGTTGGGTTCGATCCTGCATCATTGTAGCATGCCAAAACTGTAAAAAGGATTTTGGTCCTCAATAATGGACATCTGACTATCACGAGTTTTGTTGTTGGCACCATATTACTTTATTTCAGCCATGCAACCCGAATTCGATGAGCCTTACGGCTGAAGGTGCCTGATACGGTACACTCGGCTCCAATCAATGGCAACCTCTACGGACGCATTCAAGCCAACCATCCGAATAAAGGTAAGAGGGCACACACGTTATCCAATGAATGGAGAACAATCTGGCACTGTTGAACCTCGATAGGTTGCTCGAAATTCAGTACAGGTGGGGTGCATGGGCGTATTGCCAACGTTGAACGCGGCAGTTCGTAATGCATTGGATAAAATGTCCTGCAGATCACGAAGAGCACCGGGGGCTGGCTTTTCTAGCCAGAAATCACCAGGGACGTGGCTGGTGATTATATGCGGCTGGTTCTTCTGGGATGAGTCCACCTTGCCGTCGTCCAGAAGCTGCCCCTGGCTTTAGCTCTGGGGGGCGCTCCCGGGCGCGTGAGTGGACAGCGGGGATAGCGCTTACACGTGGCAGTCGCTCGCGTGGTCCTTTCTCATCTTTCTACGCTACCTCTTTGATTACCATATGCCACTCTCTACGCTACGTTGAAGTATGCGTTTCGATCATGTCTTCCTTTCTTTCTCAACGTACTCAACTCCGGCATCATATCGTTAGGGGGTGTTTAGACGCGCACATCTGAATGGGCGCTTAGCGCCTCCAGCCCCTACGCACCATCGCTACCGTCGCTCACAGGGAGGCAATTTTCAACAGCAAGGTCTAGTGGGCTGCCCGATTAATTATCCGGGATTCTGGTCCTCAAACTTGGGTCATTGCGACTCGAGGGATGAAGCGGTCTTGTGGATACCGACGACTGCATGGTAAACGGTGAATAGATGGGATACTGGCAGACGGTTGAAGAGCTGGTAAGATGGGAGGCACATAGCACGGCCCTGTACTGATTGTGTACAGTGAAACCCAGTTGAAAATGACACGCACACGCACACGCATATGAGGCTGGTTGGAAAGCTGGACCTTCCTGATTCATTAATCATGTCTGGCCCTGTGATGACTCTACGTTGGTCAAGAGAAAAGAACTGCCATTCCGAGAGGAGTCGCAATAGCTGATCCCCCAAGTAAAAACACGGAGTATCATCACTTGTAAGGCCCACTAGCCCTTCCATGTTCCCCAAGCATACAAGTTTCCAGCAGAATCATCCGTGAGGCCATGAATATAGAATCCTGGCACGGTTAACAGCAGCTTCCGCAGAAATGTATCATTATGATCCAGCTAATGAAGTCCAGCTCCCAACCCTCATTCATATTCCCCAGGATAATTTGCAAGTTGGCCAACTATCACCCAAGGCGGACGAATTGCCACGTATTATTCAGCGAAATGAAGAAATTGAGGGCAAGTTATCTGACTCCCGACTTTGAGGGTCCTGGGAGTGTTGAACGAATCGCAGCGTCGGTGGTTCATCCAGGTTCAGGGCCCTTCTAGCGGGGGTGTGTGCTGTACATGTGGAGAGCGACGCGAAAGCTATTATGGCGGCACCAACAGAGATTACTTTGGGTGAGTCGGAGACGCTGAGCTTGTGTGTGTTGGGGGTTGGAGCGTAGACCTTAGGACGCACGGCGACGAATGATGGTGCAACTGGTTGAGGTGCAGCTCCAAGGCGAGCGGAAGGGGAGGTATCGAAACCGAAAAGAAAGGACCAAGTGGTCGTACAACGTGCCACCCTGCGCATTGGTACCTGTCAAATGCAGTGTGGCACTCGGTTGAAAGTTGTTGACGTTCACAAGGCCATCACAGAGCCTGCGAAAGTTCCCAACGTCATTCGCGTTACCACGGGATTCCCGTCTCTCGCCAGGGAAAAGCGAGAACGATACTACAGCCACGTCAAATGTCAGGTGTTGTGAATGAGCATTCAAGCACAATCGCAACATCAACACAGTTCAAAAGTTTGTTATATGTTCTCAGCGCGATGCAGCGCTCCGAAAGAACTGTGGCCCATAAAGTATGGACGAGTGATTGGCTTCCAACCACCCAATCAATACCGCAAGTCGCACCAAAACAAGGGAGAGTTCACACCCGCATGCGATGCACCCCAGTTTCGTGCCCTGGCATCAACATCACCAGCAGTGATACCGGTAGAATAGTCTATGTCACAGATTAGGTGGGAGAGATCTTCCCTTCCGTCCATCAAGTGTTCCGGAAAATAATGTAGCTCAAAAGCGTTATTGAGCTGTATACCACTCATTTCTATATCATCAGGCAAGGCCAGGCTGTAAATCTTTCGGTGATACCAGCATCACGAACAAGGATCAGTGAGAGTTTGAGAGGAGCGTGTGGGTCCACCTTGACGGTCACATTCATATCGAGCTGCTCTGCATGCTTGATACTGTATTACAGAATGTGAAAAGTGCGGGGTTGTTGCCGCGCGCGACGGGGATGCAAGCAAAACGCCGGGGGTCAACAGTCACGTCCCCTTATCAGAATCCAGAACTCCCTGTATTGCTTCCGCTGCGAATGTCCGGGCCAAAAGTATCGGCGGACAAGGGGGCGCTCATCATCGTCATGGTACATGATGTCTTCTGGTGATAACGATTCCGATTCAACACTTAATTCCCGTCTCACAAGGGTGTCAGTGGATGTGGAAAATCTACCACAGGCAAAGCCCTTGCGGGTGCCATTCAAAATACGCAATTCCAAGATGGGGATGATCTTCACCCAAAATCAAACATTGACAAAATGTCGCAGGGTCAACAATTAACAGACGAAGATCGACACCCATGGCTCTCTCTCATCCGCTCAACTGCAGAACACCTAATTGCTTCGGGAACATCCAAAGTGATCGTGATCGCCTGCTCAGCGCTGAGAAAGCGATATCGTGATGTTCTCCGCACACCTTCATCTGAACAGCAGCGCTGCACAATCCCACCCCCCTTAGAGATACCAGACAATCATCCATACCCCGCATCAGAACGCTCTAGTTCTCATCAAACAACCCATCACTCAGACCCAGCACCTCGGGTACATGTGGGGACTTACTTCATTCATCTTGATGGACCGCACGACGTCCTCTTGCAGAGAATGTCGGCGCGAAAGGGTCATTTCATGAACGAATCGATGCTGGGTGGCCAGCTCGCGACACTCGAATGGCCGGACCCCGCAACGGAAGAAAACATCATCACCGTGGACTTAACAAAGTCAACAGAAGAACAGGTGGGACAGTCCATTCAAGGGCTGAGAAACATGGGATTGGATCTCAAGACCCTGTAGGCATTGGTCGCATGTGAGAAGGACAGGTATCAAAGTGATAAGGCATTGCATTCGTTGTAGATGACGGAGAAACTAGGCAACAACATAACAATGACGCAAAAAATGTCTCAACTGTACTCCCCATGCGAGCCCTGTTCCCGTTGAATTCCCGTACAACAAAGCAGATATAAGGAATTACATTCTTATTCCCAAGCTCGGTGATGACCACCTCTAGTTGACTCATTGACTAGAGGCAGATGTAAAGCGTCGAGGGGTTTGATCAAAGTGAAGAGAAGGAAACGAACTTCCGCGTTGATTTATATGGTTATTCCGGGTGTTGCCGAATACCCATCAACAATAACTTGTCAACATGCAGGTATTGTTCAGCAAAATAGTCTGTACTGATCATGGATATGGATGCTCTGAGAGCAGCTCGAAAGAGTTGCGCCACAGATGGGAATAATTCCGGCAGCATCCGTACTGTTTGAATTCAATCGAGTCCCTTGATACTTTGTGACCCATGTCGACGAACGGTAGACCGGAGGCGGATGTTATAGCAAGCGTAAGCGCCACTCTCCGTTGTTCTGCCGCTCCGTGCCTCTGAATAATGGATGTTTCAGTTTCAAGATGGGCACACATTTTCGAAGAAACGTATGGAAGAGGCATTTGCTTCAGGCGCCTTCAGTGAGCCGCCGAAGAGAGCTCCAAAGCTTGCATTGGACACAAAACAATCTGCAGAATCTATAGATATCATCGTACGCATCTTAATCCTCCCACTTTTTCATGTCCCAAGTGCCCGTTCTCTAACGATGACCCCGATCCTACAGGTCAACGAACTTGGATTAACGCGACATTTAGCTGAGCAGGCACTCGCAAAGCACAACGGGAATCTCATCGCTACTCTTCGCAACCTCGTGCGACCCCCATCTGAGTGATATTGCATTAACTGTGATGGATGCGAAGTGACGCGCATTGTAACAACAGAACTGCAAGCATGCGCATAAGAAGATAGAGGAAGTGAAGGCTTGTTATCGTGTTTATTGAACTACGTTGAGCGTGTAATGGCGGGATCCCGTATTGGTCACTGGAAGGGGGGGGGGGTTGCTTATTGCTCTGGCCATGCTGCTTTCTTCCGATATTTTGATTGGTCACGGAGCCACTGGCGGTACTGCTTAATTGATCCAACATTCTCACCTAGGAGAGAGACCGATGAAGTCAGCAACCGAATGAAGCATCATCGCGGAGCCGACTCACCATAGTAGTCAGGGACAGGATTCTAGGTCAAAGGGGAAACGTTGGGTTCAAGACAGCCCCCGGGCAATTGGCAAACGAACTCACCGTAGCACTCTGAGATGATGGATCGACCCGATTGCGGACAATGTGTTGGTAGAATTCACGCTCCTTGGAGTCAATCTGGGATAGCTTCTTACGGTGCGTGAGACGCCATAGCGTAGATCCGACTAGAGAGGACAAGTAAACAATGAAGATTATTGTGCTCAGGACAAGGGATGATGGTTAACAACATCGAGTAAAGCGGAGACTGACTGAATGGTCCCACGAGGTACCCGGCACCTAGGAAATAAAAGTGAAGAGTAGATACCGCCCAGCCAATGTTATAAAACATCGTTGCGATAGAATTGGCATATGGACTCACCAGCACACGAGAAGGTGGCCAACGCATATATCCAAATTGGCTCGAGACCCATAATTAGGGCAGTGGGATCAGGCTCAATAGAGCCAAAATACGATAAACCTCCACCAAAAGCTCCCAATGTCATCGGAACTGTCGCAGTCTGGAGCAGATATACCCATGAGGGTCGGGTCAAATGGTAATGAAAATAGTCAACAAATAAAGTAGGGCCTATGACATAGATAAGTCATACGCACCAATTCCCATATCCTTCTCCCTCTTCTAATTTTAAGGTACTCAGGCCATGAAAGCGTAGCCGGAGCCGCCTTTGCCGGAGCAGACGAGCCTGGTTCTGACTCACTCGCAGAGGTACTGGCAAGTCTATTTAGTAATTGCGTATGCACCAGGGGCGCACGTTTCATGTCTCCCCGCAAGCCCAATCTTAAAAAAACCATTGAGGATGGTTTGCTGTTCCTTAGCGCCTGCATGCTGAAGGCTGAACTTGGCGCTTCGACAGGAAGGTCACGCGTTGTTCCCACACTCCGATCGAATCGCTCCAGTGCAACTCCAGTGAAACGCAAGCACTTGTCCTGAGGACCTCAACGACTCCCTCTAATTCCCTGAAAACATGTACAGATGAGCTTCTGGAACAACCGAAACCTCAAGCGTGTGGAGGTGCTTGCTTGTTCTTCGTAATTTCTCTGGGCAGAGTGGACCGCCTGCCGCAGCATGCCTAGCAGCCAGGCTCCATGTATTTCTCCATTTTCCATGCTTCTCGCCCTTACAATTCCCAAAACTACTTATTCAGAGGGAGAACTGGCAGTTCTCACTGATGAGACATGGTCCAATTCTCCCCCTATGCGTCGCAGATGTGAAGGACGGTGACGCTCACATCATGAATTCTATTCTGAGTCTATCTACTAGCCTTCGCTGGGACGGTTCCGTTGCGCTTCATATTTTTTTGCGTTTCTAACCGTGGGTCTGGTAACGATTTGCCACCACATGGCCTTGTGCGCGTGGCCTTGCCTTTCTAGAGCCGCTTGGCGGACATGGATTCCTGGCAGCGCTATCGCGCACGGTTTGCGCGTCCGTCTGCTGACGAAGTGTTCGTGTCCTCACTCGTAGGCTTACTATAAGCTTCATGGTGACCCGTGTTCCCTGCGAAGGCCTCCCTATAACAAAGGGGGCCCATCTTGCTTCAAGCGAATCATCCATCTACGGAGGTGGGGCCGGACCTAGAAACATTTCGTCACGTTTCAGCGTCATTTGTCAATTCACGCAAAATCTCCATAAGCGACGATAGGGCATTGGTGCGTGTTATGAACTCCAACTCTCAACACCAATGGAAAGCTCGACACCATGTTCGGCGGAGTCGTTGATACCAAACTGAAAGAGTCATGGGATATTTTTCTACGGTCTTGGCCAGGCGAGACCAAAGGTTCGTGATCGACGTGATTTGGTATACTCAGTCGCTACCTTTCAGTGCTTCGGAGGGAGAGCAGTGTGTTTCCCAGAAAAGATGGTGAGGCACCCAAATCAGCCCGCCTGTCTCCACGCACTACAAGAAAATAATGGCGAAGATATCTCAGCTACTCTCCAGCTTGAAAGGGGCCAGAATTACTCTGCATAGAGCTGCTGATGGAAGTTGCTGGTTGCCCCTGGGATGGCTCACTTGGCGGCATGAACGAATGGCGAGTGAACTTTCCTGGGGGCCTTGGGCTCTCGTGCCCCGAAATGTTGTAATCCAGAACGTATGGAACCGCTAGATAATCTTCTGAGATCCTCGTTGTGGAACCGCTGAACGAACTGCGACATTGATCCATCTCAGGTTAGTACCGCTTAACAGTTCACTGATCACTTGCATGGTAGTCTCTTCCTTGGGCTTCTAACCTCACGAGTGCCTATCGTACACGCCAATACATGGGATATTGCAACTACGACGGCAATCATGTCAAGCCCAGCAGGGACAACTCTATTGAGAAGAGTTGGAAGGGGTTCCAATTGGGAGTCACTTGTCCAAATAAGCCTGAGGGCGGTGAGGGGACCAAAGTCACTGCACATTCCTTTCAACGGTGACACGTAGCCCTTACACACCGATGAGAATGAAGTACGATCTGCCGCATTCCTTTCAGTACTGAACACGAAATCTATACAGGCTCATTGCACATTGGTGACACACACGAACACGATGCAACCGTCGTGGAAAATTGCATGGATTCTAAAGCAGAAAACACTTCTATTTAGAAAAATGAATCAAATACCTCCCTACACATCCATCCGTCCATGAATTACAACTTGGATCCAAAGTCAGAATAAATCTCTACCGGGTGCGCCGCCTTGCCCAGAGGCAGGGTTGATTTGAACTCGGCAATATCCTCAATAAATATCGTTCCCTCGGGGAGTTTCGCCGGCGCATCTGACCCGGGTTCCTCGAGAGGATACATCTTGGCTAATTTGGGCATGAGAGTGATCAGTTGGGCGGCGACTTTCTTGTCGAATTCTGGCATGTCCTTGTCGAAGTAATCCCTCCATGCGGTCTGATTGACCGCCACGGAGAACTGCATCGCAGCAGCCGCGTTGTATGGGCCTTCCTGGACTGGAATACCTGCAGCCTTCAGGTGTTTGAGAAGCTCGGCGGAAGCGGCGAGTGACATGCGTGGGGATGGAACAGTTTGAGAGTAGATGTGAGCTGATAGCTTGCTGCGAGTCGGAGATGATGGGTGAATGTGCGTCATCAGGAGGGAAAGGACTTCATCTTTCGTGATCGTTTTGAGAGTTTCGCATTCAGTTTCATCTAGGGAAAAACTTCGCATTTAGTGAATCTCCTTGACGAACAAAACAGTGAACTTACGGCGTAGGAAATCATTGTAACCGTCGTGAATGTGGCTCCAGAAACGGTTCGTTTCCTGTCGCAGATTTTTTAATTTGTCCAACTTCTTGTCGATGAGACTTTGTCTTTCTCGGTCGAAGGCTTCCGCACTCATATCAGTGATATAACCTCTCAGTTGCTCCAAGAAAGCATCCACTCGGGATTCGAGGTACGTGGGAGAGCGCTCGCTCTGTACAGTAAATTTGAAGCCTAGAATGCCGGTCGTGGTCCATGTACCACTGAAGACAATATACCCTAGCTGTTCCTTCGTTCGGAGTTGATCGAAACAGGGTTCGCGGGTGATTTGCGCCAGTAAATGCGCCGTGGATCGAAGACGGACGTCGGTGCTATCTCCAATTTGACAATAATACATAATGCTGGAGTTAACGTCATCCTTGTTGGGAACAGGTGTCTCGACTACAAAGTTTTTGCCTGCTCGTTGGTTGTAAAAACCCAATGGACGTAAGTGATATCGATAAAGTTTCCGAAATGTCGTGTTTCATTAGCATGTTAACCAAAGGGGAAATAAGGGGGCGAACCTGGTGGCAGGATATGGCTTCGTGTGGATATCTGTTCGATTGGGGTGAGACCTCGGGTACTTAATATTTCCTCCACATCCCGCATAACTGAAATGGCGCTCTAGATGTACCACCAGCGAGGGGCGGCGAATGAAAAAAGAAAAAGAAATTAACGGAGCACTTGCTTATGTTACGGGACGGTGATGCTTACATCCTTCGAAACGTTTCCATGAATGAGTGCTTCGGAGTGCGTACGTGAGAGTAAAATCTGTAGGTGCTTCTGAACGTCTTCGGCAGCCACGACTGGACGAACATCTGAAGCCTCAACAAGTGTAACTCGGAATAACAAAGTGAAACATACACTCAAGCTCGTTTAATCTTTCGCGAGCGCTCCATGCTTGCTCTCGGATAATTTGTGTAATTTTGAGCTCAGCGAGCGTATGTGGCTGGTCCAGCTCGGAGTTCTCCCACTCTTGGCGAAGCTAGACACAGAACGGGGATTAGTAAACACGGGTGAATGATGGACTTGGGATGGAATGAAAAAGGGGAGGCAGAGGGATGCAAAAGGAAAAGAAGTTTAGTTGAATTTCAGCGGTCAGGAAAAGCCGGCATTGAGAGGCAATACTGAAAAAAGCATATGGAAAAAACGTTACGTCACCTGTTCCTTCAGCACATCGTATCGCTGGGGATCAACGACGAAGTTTTTGACCTCCGTCAAAATTGTCCGCAACAGAACCGGCAGCTTGTCGCTGTAACCAGTGACCGAGACATATATGCCATCGCTTTCCCCCATAACCCTGTAACTGAGGCCAGCGAGATCGGCATCGTATGTTCTTTCCATAAGAGCATCTTCGACGAGGTTACCGATGAGTCTGGAGATGAAATGTTAGACTAATAATAAACAATTTCCCAGGCACTTGAGTCGCATACCTTGTCATTACACGGTTCCGGGGTGTTATAGCTGACAGAGGGCTAAGCAAAAAGGGAAATGTTTGCTTAATAAATAACGTGGGGCCAACAAACAATCAAAGAAATAAGACCTTTTGATTCGTACAATAAAGGTTGCTCTTGGGACCCAAAATCGATCATCCTTCTTGTACCATAGTGTGGATAGCGGAGTTTCTCGTATCTTTAACGGTCGCTTAAGCGGCTTGAAAGTAGGGATGGTGAGCATATGTATCTTTCAAAACAATTTCATGCCTGCGTACCTCGGTAACTTCTTTTTTGTCCACCTCGAGGTTGGTTGGGATGAACGCGTTGGATCCTGGCATGGCCAATCCCTCCACAACAAGACCATCGCTCACGTTCAAGGGGCGAACCAGGTACTCAGTGCCATACCATTTCTCCTTCTCCCATTTACCGGCATTCTTGCCGTCGGCAAATAGTGGCTCCCTAGCTACGTGGATTGCACTCCAGTCTGCATCGTCGCGCGCCATCATCATAAGTCTTGCTTTGGTCAGAGTCATCCCCCTCAGAGTCTCTCGCACGGCAACCTCGTCAAACTCGTATAGTAGTGTTCCAGCGCTAAGAATGTCCTCGCGTGCGTAAGGTTTGGCCAGAACCTCTGATAAATGCGTCACATATTGGTCTGGGGAAGTCTTTTCGCTGAAGCGGAAGTCAGTCTGGGCAATGGTCTTCATTTCATTGAAATGCCAATCAGCAATGGGTGAGGAACGCAACAGTTTAATGTACGCATCGACCGTTTGGACGATGGATGCATACTTGGCTGTGTATGAAGGTATTAGCGTGGCGTGAAAGGAAAAAAAAAAAGGCTAGAAATGGCTTACCCCATCCTTCTTTCGTCAGGCTCATCGAAACACGGAAGTAATCCCAGCCATTTTCCCTGTCTCCAGTGGACGATGCACTGTGGAGTGCAGTGATCCAACCTTGCTTCTTGAGAACAGAGCAAATGGACCCCACGCCTTCATGACCAAGGAAGTGACTGATCACTCGAGCTGGCTGCACACCCGTGAGCCGAAGTTTCACAATACTTCAGAATGCACATACCTTCGTCTTATATAGTGGTGCGCTCCAAGGGACTACCCATCGAAGCTCTAGGGCACGGAAATCCATCACGGTTTTGGCAAAAATCGTTGTCTAAAGACTTGTTAGCAGCCATCCACGCCATGGTAGAAAGACAGAAGTGCTGACCCCTTCTTCATCTGGACCCCAAGGGGACACTAGTTTCGGGTAGGAAGATGGTTCTAACGCATCGTTACGGAGAGGGGGTAGATTCCGATTAGGGATTGGAGAAAACAACCTAGTCGTCAGCTGAATTAAGGACTCGATCGGCTCTGTTCTCGATCGTTTTTAGATAATGCGGCTGGCTTCACTTGAGCGGTGATCTACCAACCTTTTCCGAGTATAGCCAATGTCATCCTGTTTGCCGAGTAATGCTTTGAGTACCAGTCCAACAAGATCCGGCGAACCTCTCGCCCCGCCAGACCACCATCCTCCGCTTCGGGTTCGGCTTCAGCGATATTGGCGCTGGTGGGAAGGTCGCCATTCGCCGCGCCATTTGCCGTGCCACTCACAACATCATTCTCCTGCGGCTTCTTCTGACCCATCAAGCTCTCATAATTTCCGCTCCCAAACTTGCTCCAACGATTCCCAGTTGCACTTAACGACTTGTCTAACTGGAAGAGACGCCACAGGTCGTTCTGCATGTTTTTCTTGTTTTCAGAATCGACGGCATTGACTTCTCGCGCAGTACCAGAAGGGGTAAATAGGGGAGAATGAAAGAATGCAGAGAAGCGCTCTAAAGCCCCCTCAAGAGCTGATGCTGAGATGTGGAAATGATAGTTGGTGTTCGTGGTCGATGTATAAGCATTAGTCCCACCCCCATGTTGGGAAACGTACTGTAGAAATGTCTATAAGAGAATTGTATGTGAAAATTCCTGAAACATACCTCGCTGTATGCGTTCTCCTTGGAAAATTGTTTTGTACCCTGAGGACAGATTGTTGCGGTCATTCAAAAGAACCGTATTCTCGTGTGGATCTCAGGACACCAGGAAGATCCTAAGACTCACAAGAAAGAGCAAATGTTCACAAAAGTGTGCCAGTCCAGGACGGTCGTCGGGATCGCTGAGGTGTCCAACACCAACATTGAGACTGGCGGCGGCCTTGTCAGTAGAAGGGTCGCTAATTAGGAGGGCCTGTAACCCGTTATCTAGCGTTATAAGCTTATACTGGCGATCGTCCTGCGCGGATTGCACCATCGGCTTAGTAAACTCCGAGTAGGAACTATGCACGTCGCGCCAGGCATTGAAGGTCGCTGGTCTCGAAAGGACAACCATGTTGTTGAAGGGGGTTCTAGGTAGTTTAAAGAACTGGAAGAGGGTATGGGGACGTAGTCGTGAACGAAGGAAAGGCAAAAGCATTTGTATTCTATTAAGTATAATGTTGTTTGATTACTTATTTAGTATGGCGCTATTTTGCGACTTGTTGCAATAGATTCTTCGCGCGCAATTGTTAGTTTGCGACTGTTAGGGTACTCCGCGCGCAACTTTTGGCACAAGTTTTGCATGAGATATTTTTGCTGGGCAGCTGACCAACGCTTATTGCAATCTACCGCTCCCGGTCCAGAATCCTGCGAAGAAGGGCTCTTATCCAGCGCATGTTATTGGACATCTAACACCTGAGCTAGAAACATGAACGTTCCTACGTTGGTTCTTCCGGAGGATGAAGGGCCACCCCAGACCTCTATTTCGCCCATTGCAACAACGCCGAACCACCAGAAATGTTGTTGCTGGCGCTGAAAATCCCACCGACAATCCTACCGATCCCGTCGATAGTGAGTCAGCCATTTGCAGAGCCTTGGGTACCCCTTGTTCAATCCTTATCAGAAACGATTTCTATGTTATTACCGGCTTGGCAGCGTGGCACCGCCGAAGGATCTTTCCATGACACAATCGCTTCAAGCTCGACTTTGCCGAGCTTTGTTGCCGGTAGCGACCGAGCCTTCTGCTTTCCCAGAACCGGCCTCGGTCGACGATTTTCTCTTCGAAGTAAGAATCGATATTATGATGCCTTGAATCCTCACTCATCCTCATCCGAGTTTTAAGCTTGATGAGGGAATCGAGCCCTCACTCTTCTCCTCCCCTGCCCGATAAGACATCTTCTACAACAACAATATCGTTTCGTGACCGACATTTTCCCGGCTAACACCCACTTTGTCCGACGGTTCATCCACAATCACTGCCCCGTCATTTGCATCGTTCACATCGTCTTTAAGGAAGAAGGCCGCAAGCATTGTGTCGGAAGGCGCTTTCTTTGCCGAATGCTTGGACTTCGAGGCCATATCGAGTTTTTTCTGCCCGAACATTCTGCGAGAGCTTATTCAATAGTTGTCGTGCTGCTAATGCCAGGATCGTGTCCATTCAACGATACGGCGGATCTTCAAGGGGTGCCGCATCGATTCCTCATCATGCATGTCACTCGAGCCGATGGAAGTAAGTTCTACTTTCGGTTGGATCGCAGACCGGACCACCAAGTTCCCTTGTTGTTGTTGTTGTTTGGGGCACGGGATTTGGGAACCTCACGCGCAATAGATACGGTATGTAACGGAACCCTTTGATATCTTCACCGCAGCTAAGAGGCAGTACTACTCGATAGGCTGCTGTTTCTGGTAGACTCGACCACCTTCTTGACTACGCCAACAAGAAGTCGAGCGTAGAGGCCATCCTGGTCTTCCCTACTCCTGCTCCTTTAATCGTGGCTACCCAATTCTGCATGCTATCGCAACCTGGTCACAGGCTAACCAAAGCGTGAATGTCCGACCCTATGCCGTCATCTGTTGATCCAACTCACTACTAGGACAATTATTGGTTTTCCGCTTTCCACCATTCAGGACATGTTGATGCACAGGTTCGGGGCACTATATGAGAGAGGGTTTCTGAACCATCCCGCAATCAGTGTTGTTGACATATATGCATATTGCAAGAGAAATTAATGACAATTCTAAGATTTGCTGGTTTAATCGCAGACTCAAAGTCGGCGAAGGCTGTTAAGTCCGTGCTCGACGCTATAAAACATCACCATGTGAGAGACCCGCGTGCCATGGTAGTCACCGTATGTAACTGATACGTTTGAGCCCATGCAGGAGTCTGCATATCATGCAGAGTTTTTCGCCACCCAATACATTTCAAGTCCTCTTGTCCACCGAAGGATGAATCCATGCTGCACTGTAGCAGGCATTCAAACACGAACACCTGCATGCATGCATGCATGCTGTAGGATTCAAAGGGCAACGAATGTTCCGAACCAAATTTTCCGAGTAACGTTACGTTAGCGATTCAACTGATCACTCATATTGTGTGACTCCTAACATCCTGATATATCTCCAGCGAATTGATCCGGGCGCGGTACCATCGCTGGAAAGTCATCAAGAAGATTGAGATTGTCACCCATTTACATATCAACTCTTTTGGCATCGCCAGTGCGTCTATGATCCTCCTCATTCAAACATGACATCGGTGTATACATTTCCCACTGCAGGCCTTTTCCGGGACTAGTACGTACGTGGGGTTGTGGTTGTGCTGTCAACTCCGATGGAACTAGTGGGGACAGCTAGTGCAGGCTGCAGCTCATGGATGATCTACCGATCGGACAATTTGGCACCTCCAAATGAACAATGGACATTCCCAATCTCCAAAAGTGAATTCAGAAAGATAATATAATGACGATGCGGCTGAAGTTTGCAATATGTTACCATTAATTGGAATACTCTTCTTTGCGATCGAATTGGACTCACAAGATGATGAAATAATGAGTGCTTCTTAATTCTTCTCTGGATTGTGGCCATGGGCATCATGCATGGGTGAAATTAATCAAGCATGCCGAGGCACGAGAAAACTATAGATCGAACGATGGCTCCTATTGGCTCATGGCTCACCTGTGTTTTTTCAGGGGTTCAATACGGGCCAAAGCCCGTCATGCAACAATATATTATATATGCAATGTAATTAATCGCAGCTTTGTGCCAACTGGTCGATCGAGCAAGCCCGGGATGCATTAGCGGCCTAGCTCGTCTTTATCTCTACTTGGAAGTATGTAGCCATTCATTTATTCCTTCAGGTAGCGCATTGGGTGCAACAACATTTCCGACGATGTGTACTGCTGGCCCCTGGGTGCTGGATTGTCTCTCCATGGAATGGATAGCAGTCAACCATGGCCATGCACCGCAAGCGGGGGACGATCCACAGCCGGCCGAGTGATCCCCGCCCCATGGTATTTTTCTCCAGATGACTGTCATCTAGTCCTCAGCCTGTACGGATGACATGCATTGTGCGGATCTGCCAGGATGCAGCGACGTACTACGAGAGTGCTTCTTCGGGAAACACATATATACTAGTGAGCTAGGCCAATTCTTGTTGCATATCCACCAGATGGCATTCATCTGGTTTTGGCCTCGTCCGATTGCACGGTGTATGTCTGGGATGTGGTAACATTCGAGAATTGAACGGACATACTCGCATGATGAAGTTTGTGACATCTTTCCCTTGATGGCCTTTGTCTGGCCTCGGCCTCGTACGATCACACTGTGCGGGTTTGGGATACAACAATAACAGGAGAGCCCCCCCCCCCTTCCAACAGTTGGAGGATCATGATTTACCTATCTGGTCCGTTTCCGTTTTCACCAGATGGGCAATATATAACCTCCGCTGATCAGAACGTGCATATCCGAGATGCATCAACAGGAACGCTTCTTCGAAACAGTACTGGATCGAGGAAGCCTTCAGCGTCCATTCTGTGAAAGTTTTCACACCAGATGCAGAATGTTATCGTTATCTGGCCTCAGCTTTGGAGCTAGGGGGTGGTACCTTACATTTCTGGAATGTGCATGTGGCAAACATGCATGAACCCAAAGTGTGAGCAGCTAGCAGCTAGCAGATCGCGCAACGTCCAAAGCTACCTCAACGGGTGGCAGCGACTGAAACCAGCGCGCGGGAAGAGCATCCCGATGTTTTGACTAATCGGAGGCTTCTATCCGGCTGCCACAAATTAAGAGCAAAACCGAAAAAGTTGGGAACTGCACATGTTTCCTTAATCGAGGGCTTGCTCGAGTGGCGTGGACAGCACCACTTGTATACTATGTAAGCGTGAACGTCGGCTTAGAAGGCCCCCCACCTATGACGTGTCTAATCATCGGGGTAATATTACTACCGAGTATGGAACTATTCCGTATTACCACTGCAGCGAGTCGGAGCCCACTCCCTTGCCTCGCTGGGCTCAAATTTGACGCTGACAAAGATTGCCAGGGGTGCACCCGTTGGGGCCAAGGTACTACTCTCATATTCCATTCGATTGCATCGCGCGATGGACACGCCGTCGGACTCGGAGTCTCACTCGCAACTAGCATGGTGATGGTGAACAGTGGAGCCTTTTTCGTTGAGTAGCGCCGCGCCGGCTTTCTCAGATAGATCATTTCCGAGAGTGGGAATTTTTCAGTAGTGATGATTATCAAGATATCATGTTCGCACTCAGGTCCCTTGAACACATTTCGACTTGGTCGATATATGTTCAAGGCGCGGCGGATCTGCATTGAGCCACTGTAATTACGCTAAGAAGTATGGGAGGGGTAGTAGGAGCGGACATGCATACCGGAGATTGACATTACCGGGTGGCGGAATTCTAATGGAGAGTGTCCATTTTTGCATCTAGGAAGTTGATCCCCGGGCTGAGCACGAGGTAAGGCGGTGGAATTGATATACTCAATAAGCTGGCAGCCATGCGTGATCAGGTAATAAGCGGCTCCGATTGTCACGTGTGTGTTTCAGAGGTCAACTCAGTCTCTTGGCAATTTCAACGTTCTGTCCTATTCCAACGATAGAATTATGCAATTACAGTGGCTGCAATTGGGAGCCATCGGGCCATATCGGCCACCTACACACACTGTACACATCACATCATCCCGTCCGATCCTGTCTGTTATCTCTGCATTGGCAATGCGCTCAATGTCCGAAAAGAAGCATGTGTGTGCATGCTGCTTAGCTTAGGAATTGGGCAATCCATTTGAAGTGGCGTGCGCGTCCATCTGTGCGCCCCACATGAATTTGGATTGTATCCGGAGAACTTGGATGGAATGGGCAACTCGTGTTGTATCTCCCATCTAGGACTCCAACCTCTGTGAATATTATTAGATAGAGTATCCGTCAAACCAGTTACTATAAAAAGAGCGGGTGGCACTTGATGTAAATTGTTACATTAGCCACAACGCCCGCCAGCCACCGAAGTTGAGCCACCACCAGGGAATCATTCAAGCGCCATCGTGCAAAAAGGGTTTTGCCATTCTGTTCCAATTGTTCCTTTGAAGGGGTTACCCCTAGCTTGCCAGCCTCTTCCGGAAAAAAATGTCTGCCCAAATGAGTTCATTGTGGCAAATACTTAAACCATGCGCACGGGGGGGGGGGGGGGGGTCCTCATTGGCCGTTTCTCGCCAAACACACTCTCCCCCCTCTCTCTAAGCCTTGAGATGTTCTTTACTGTACTTTTACAAGCCCTTGCTTACTTTGGCCTCATTTCCAATGCCCCTACGCCATGGGAGGTTGACCAACCTCAGGCTCCTGCCTCAGCCCTGTGGAACGGCCCGCTACCGTTCCCAGCCCGGCCTCCGAGTGAACTTTGGGGTTACGCAAACGGCATCTACGAGGCGAATGTCGGCCACGCTCTCAACGTTACTCACGGGCGTAGAGTCAGCGTCAAGGTACTCGGGTATGTCTTTAGGATTGCGAAAACTCCCTTTTAAGCGGTGTGCTAGAGAGAGCTTGCTAAGAGTATCATTGGGCGCGCGTGCGCGCGCGCCTGACAGAGGGAATTGGACAAATCCGGATGGATCATTACTTGCCACGATTCTTCCTGGCATCGGAGGAGATCAAGGGTACAAGGATGCTGCCACATTCCATCAAGGTTATTTTCGTACCCCCATTATATCTATATCTCCGATAAATCTCATGTTGATATGAAATCCCTTGCATTAGATATTCGGCAAACTATGCAATTCGCGAGCGATAACAAGTACGGTTATGTGCAGTTAAAAGGTTATAGAAGTGGTAATAGCGTTTGGGTCATCATGTACGTATCATCTTTCAACAACATCCTGGGGGGTTTTTCGTTGCGTTAAACGCGGCCGTTCCACACACACCACACCACACCATGAATTCAGAACGGTGGAGACAGACTCAGTCGCTAACCTCAAATTCAATAATCGACTATTGTATTCCGCTGCTACGTTCGATGGCAACAGCGTAGTGGCTCCTATATGGGCGCTGGTGAGTTTGAAAAAAAAAATTAAAAAAAATCAGATCATCTCAATCAATCCCATCCCGCACTTTCTTTGCTCATGACAATTTAAAACTGCCACGCTCAAATCCTTTCTCTCTGTTATAGGGACCGCCTAGTACGCCAGACCCACGCTCCAAATGATGACATCGAAGTGGCTCAGTGAACCCTTTCTTGATGATTTCCGCCACGACAATATTGGTAGCGTTTTGCTCTCCCCCTTATTCCACGACCTCCCCCGTTGTGACTTGTTCCAAATGAACCATGCATTGTTGTATCCTAAATATTGGCTTACTAAACAAACATTCTTGTAACGAGTAGGCAATCTCAACCCTTCCAGCGGATAAGTACACCCACGATCGAGACCAGTACGTCTGTGCACAGATTATTTATGTACGTATTACAATGAGAATGAGGGTAAAAATCCTAGCTGTGCAACGTACGGCCGACATCGTCTGGCTCCCTGGATGCCTCTTCCTCCGCATATCAATCCCCCACCTACGTCAATGCATTCTGATCGGGAGACTCCCATCCCCATCACTAATCCCATCAATCCATGCATGTAGAGCCTCTGCAATGTAATCCGATATCCATCGCTCCTTCACCTCCCTATATAATCCTACTGGGAATGGCGGAAGTTCGACCGCGTCTGGGGCCAATCACCGTACTCGCCTGCATAAAAGTCGCACGGTGGCCACGGCACGTAAGCCTGGGCACGACGTCTCCTTTGATGAACGCGAATATGGAAGTGGTATGAGTGGCCAAGGGAACGGGATCCATATACAAGCACCCCAGATGGCGCCTAATGGATTTTTGTGATCGCTCCGGGTCAGGCTCCTACATTTGCAAAAGTCCTAATGTGAAGTCATTTCTGGTCTCAAAGTCCTCGGCTGGACAATGCAGCGTGAATGTGCCTGGTGGATGTCTGCTTTGATGGCCTGTAGTTGGTGCGTCACACGGATGTCAGGATCTATGTTGGATATTTGAATGTATGTAAAAACCCCTCATTTTCGCCGTCGCCTCAACTAAGCTTGGTAAAAACTTGCTTGCGGATACGCTCTTACTCCCCGTCTGAAAGCTACCACATTGAGCAGAAGGGACCAACGGCCCATGATGTGCAAGATTGGCGAATTGCATCGTGATGACTCTCAACGTCTCAGTCCGACATGTCCATCTCGATGCTCAGTGAGTCATCACTAGCATCAGTATTCGGAACTGCTGCAGGGTGTAAGGTGCAGGGCAGTGGTGAACTATGAAATCCGGAAGAGGGAAGGGGTTGTGAAGAGATTTGGAGGTGGCTAGCAGCGTGGAGATAGGATGTCCACATTTCTGGACGCCGCCAAGGATAGATTGTTCCGGAAGTTGAGGATGTAGTCATGGTGCCATGGACAATTTGCTTCCACAAGGCAGCCCGATCAGGTGTGTAAGTTAACCAAGACGCATCGTTCAATGTCATGGCAGAGGGTTTCCGATTTTGATGATCGAAGGAAGGAAGAGGGTGAGTGATTGGTGAGACAGGGAGTGCAGCCCATTGAAAGAGGGTGGTTGGGTATATCGCCCAACGACGAGGTGTGGATAGTCTTGTGGAATGATTGCTGCCTGGTGCCGATTCTGGTCCTGTGGGGTTGCACGCTTCAGCAAGCGGTTCTTCGACTTCACCTGAAATTTTCCAAGAGAGGGCCTGAGATACGACTGATGGTATCCACCTCGGAAAGCTTTCCCCATCTGTACGCTGTGTTTGATCTTGAGCCTGGGTCTCAGGTGGCAGAGATATGAACGCTGTTTCGACAGAGAACTCATCCTCAGCTCGTTCCCAGGGCAGAGACATCGGCTGAGTCTCTTCTTCCGTTCGGGGAAGGCACTTGGTAGCTGGGGGATCGAAGATCTCCAAGATGCGACGCCTCATTGCCTCGTAAGGATCTATCAGAATCATGAAGTTCACCAAAATATTTGACTTGAATATGCTCCACCTTCAATGCTGTAGTAGCCTGGTGGGTATCCCCACTTCAACATCCCACCATCGCATCCTTCGTCTCTTCCAGCATACCAAGGCAATTCATCTTCCCTTCTCTGCAACACTCTCACCGCCCAATCCTCATTCATTTCCAACGCATCCCTCAGTTCATCATCTTCAAGCCCCAAGGCTTCTCGCAGTTCCGGCACAGTGATTTTCCCAGGAGAAAACTCATCTACCCACTTGAGAACCTTGTCGCGTTGCTCATACCACTCATGGATTCGATAGCCGAAGCGGAATGTGCTGGGTCGAAGCTCCTTAAGCTCCTCTCTCGCGAGAGCAATGCGCGCAGGATCCCTAGGATCTGGACAAGCGTGAAAGGAATGGAAAGTCGAGCCACAATTGAAACATGAGCGTTTGCTGATATGAGACGCGTGTTCACTGAAAGGATCACCCAGAGTAGTTGGTATGCCATAAAGATATTCGAGATCGGAATCCGTGACAAGATTATGATGCTTTTCTGTCCCCTCACCCACAACATCAACATAGAACGATGCGCCTATCATTCAATCGTGAACTTCAGGATAACTGGGAGTATGGAAGCGACAAGGACCTTCAAAATCGGAACCCATCAAGTTGATGGCGGCTTTCCCTGCTTGAGAGTCCATTTTCTCAACGATTCCTCGACTTCGGGCTTCCCCCATCTCCCCTTGGCCACGAGTTCGCCTTCTATGTGCAAGACTGGAATGTCATAGACTGTGCTCAGCCCGAGCAAAGAAGAAAGTGAGTACCGCTGATATCTGTGCCACGCTAATATATGGTGAAAAGCTCTCACCGTATTTTCGCTTCCACTCCTTCTGTGCTTCGTCTTGAATATTTATGATGGACAATTGGAAAGGTGTATTGACTCGAATTTCAGCGAGGGCTTCCTTGGCAGTCTGAATGGCAGTAAATGGTAGAAACCCTTAGGGGAATGGAATGTTGTTCAAACACACGTCACAGAGTGAGCAGGATGGACCACTGAATAAAGTCAGCCGGGGTATACGAGGTGGCATTACACTAGTGACGATGGCCGTGGCCTCGGCATCATCCGATCGTACCGTGCTGTCCAACCACATCAGCGATGTCATACTCATATGTCTCTCATGCATTATTCATCGCAGAATAGTACAGCGAATAATTCTCCTCTAAACGCAGTGAATCCTCTAGACCTCGCTTGGGCGCGCCGATCGTTTGAATGCCGCACCAGTATTCTAACAGAGAGTATCCCACCCAATGGAAGATGTTCTCGTACCGCAGGTACAAATAAGGCACTGCTCATTTAGGAGATTGTGAATAATCGATTTTTAGGCTTTTGCTATCGCCGTTCGAAAAGTAGGCTTGATTGAAACAAATGCTGGCAAACCCCTGGCAAATTGCTCCTGCCTTGATCATTACCTTGTTCGTCGCAACAGGCCTTGCCAACCCCTGCATTCCACCTTTACGTATTCCCGACCGCCGCGATACAAACCCAGCGCTTGGACCAATTAATGGTCCCCCGGTGCTCATCACTCTATCACCTTCCACAACAGGACCAACTTCCAAGCACTTGTAGCAGCGGCGGACTCATGTGGAACAGGCTCTTGTAAGTCACCCCTCTGGATAAGTTGTTTCTGGAACCAGCCGGCGCTTAGCCCCCTTTTTCCATCAAGTCTTCTGTCCTCCCAAATGGTGCTGTTCCGATGGGAGCGCATGCGTACGGTCAACTCCTTGAAATACTTTAGGAGTGTTCTTTTCTGTGCTTCCCCAGTGCACAGGTAGCAACAGTGGGTGCTGTCAGCAGGGTTATTCGTCAGTTTTCCACTTCGCTTCGGCTGCATAATCTGAGTGATTATCCACCCTAGTGCTCCTTGACAAACTCGTGAGCCATCCAGTTGTGAGCATTATGTGGTTACTCATGGATGCATGGTAGTTCTCGAACCTAGTGCATCCTGAATGGCGGAGTGCCCTGTGGGAACGGTCATTGCAATCCAGGGTTGTATGTGAGTGCTCTATACGCATGCTGCCCTACGTCTCAGTATCGTTCCGCTCATGTCGCCTGGAATAGTGCTATGAAAATGGGTCCGTCGATTATATGAATCATAATTCACTCTCTCATGGTCGTTATTGCTTATTCTCCAGTTGCATTCCGAATGGTGGGACACCTTGTGGTACTGCTCATTACTGCCCACGGGGGGACACATGTTGCCAGCCCGGTGTCAGCTGTATGTAATAACACTCGCCACTTATAGTGTCCTCGATGACTATATCGATTCCAGGCTGTAATCCAGGATACGCATGCGGATCGGATCATTCTTGTTATGCCAGCAGTTCGAGCCCCGCTACTCCGGGTTATACATCCCCTCGAACCTCCATACCTACTCCGACCCCCACCACTCTTAGTACCACTGCCGCTGCGGGTTCCGCGGCCTCTGCCCCTGCCGCTGGCGCCTCCGTTGCATCTTCCACCGCTGTCTCTACCACAACCTCAGCATCTGGTCATACGCTCAACTATCCAGATTTGACAGTCTTTTTCGGGACGGTGATCGTACCGGTCCTTTCTCTGATTTGGCTATGAGATTGTCAAGTATTGTCATTCTTGTATTACTATCGAACCTCTGGCAACTTTTGATCTGGGCTTGAAGCTTTGAACGAACCCATCCCACAATGTATGATTATGTTGCACATCTCCCCTGGAATCAACATTCACGTTAATAAAGGCACCAAATGTTATTCCGCTCTGAGGCTATGGTGGTTCAAGGGAGGGCACCCTCAATCCTAACCCATGCAATCACTGCCAGATCCACTTCTAATCGGTTCATGGCGGCGTTGAATGGTGCCTGGATGATTAACGAGCTTTCCGACTGATCTCCGGAGCTGACAGTAGCTGTCGGCTATGTCGCTGAAATGTTCACAGGCGAGGAATTGTGGGTCGGGAAGGATGCACAACTCGGGCTGCTGTCCTTGTACCTTATGTATGTAGCGTATTACTCCCCCATGTTGCGCTTCCTGGTTGGGTGGTTGCTCTCGGGTTCGCTAAGGTACTGATTCTTGCTGCCCTCCCGCATGGCAACCATTCGAAGTGCAGTTTTCACCTAGGCGAAATGCCTGTTGTTTCGCAGCCAATGTCGTAACGCGCTGATCCATATAAAGCGCTTCAACCATCATGGAAATGCCCCTTTAAATAAGGGATGTCCACGTCTCTAACCCCAGACAGGCTTCGGAACTTGACACTAGTGACCACCCACGATCTCCTTTTATGTATCCTATATAATCGCATTACAGCGGTTTTGTGAGAAAGTGGCAGTCGAAAAGTGAAAGGGTATTGAACCCTTTCGTAAAAAATCAATGAGAAAAATGGGTAAATATTGGGAATTTTTATTTTCAATTCAAAAAATTATATGCCAATACAGTAGAATAAGCGCCATTTTGCATTCCCTGTATCATCATTCTGGATACTGTTGCACATCAGCACTAGAAATTTGGGGGGAGGGAAGATGTGAGGTTTGAGATTGGCTATTGGGGTGATGCATGAATTAAGTGGGATTGCTGTCCTAAAGTTGATACCTCAGATGGCCATGCCTTCTGAGAGACATAATTAAGAAATGGAGTTTCAATGGTGCTGAGGCATGAATCAGTTCGTGATCTGA
>NW_024067403.1:0-36532 GCF_015039405.1 Cantharellus anzutake | reverse complement strand
TTGAATGCAAAGGTGGCAGTAGGACAGATGCCAAGTGGGATTGAGATGCTGTGACAGGTTCAGCATCTCCTGAGATGGTGCGATGCATATGACATGTTGCTGGGCCCTTGCAGGCCCAAATCACCACTTCCAGATGGAGTGGTGTCGACTCCCACCATGGGACTGGAGGAAGGGCCAGCCATGTGGGTGCGAGTCTGGAACTTCCTGGTTGTGAGCATCAGGAAGTAAGATCAAAGTTCTGGTGTGAACCTTGATTGAATGTGTGTGACATCAGGGACAACGACGTGTCGGTTGCCAAATGGGGATCTGGCACTGGTGTCATGGTGGCTTCCCAGATCCTGAGATTGGGAGGGTTTGCCTCTACTCTGAGGCACAGCCTAGGTGAGCATGCGTCTAGGAACGGTGCACATGTGATTTGTGCATGAGAACTAGGCGCAAATGTGCATTGTCAGGGTAGACAATGCATGTGGGATACAGTAGGGTTCTGTCACCAATCACAGTGCCGAGATTGTAAAAGGAAACTAGCTTAAAAAAGTGAAGGGTTGCTTACTATTTTGGGGATGGCAACGTTCCGTTCCCCCATTCGCCTCAGGCCTCAGTAGGTCTGTCTAAACATAAGCTTTGATGGGCTGTATATTCAATGGGGTAGAGGTAAAAGGCTACCAGGCCTTTACAACTACTCCAAGGTATATATATGTAAATTACATATCTCGGCACAAATAAATAAAGAAATAACAGCATCACTATAATTGGAATTATAGTGAAGTAAGGTTAATCCCTTACAGACTTCCATGGAAAACAAGGAAATTTTGGTCAAATAAGTCAAAAAAATATCCAGAAAATTGTAGAATACATGAATTTTTTAGTCAGATTTTCCTCCATGGAGATGCTGCAAATAACTGGCCTACACTGGATAGTGGGAAATTCCCATTTTTATAACAAAGGGGGCACAGATGTTGCACTCTACTCTACACGTGTCCGCTTCCGAGGGCGTGGATGAGCCCTTGCATTGAAGCCATTCTCCTCTGATGAAGATTCTGAATCAGCTCGAAGGGATTGGTCAGAAGCTCTGCGACCTAAGGTGGATGGGATTTGAAGAGAAATGGTTGAAGGTGGTGCCTGGAATCCTTCCATTGCATGCATACTGCGGCATTGGTCCCCCAGAAAGTGACTCACAGCACAGAAAACTGGGCACCGCTCTGCAGGTGCAGCCAGATGCTTTGTCACAGTTGCCACACTGGATTCAAGCTCATGCAAGCTATGAAGCTCCCAGTCTTTCCTATAATAACATGGGTTTTTGAATGCATTGGGTGTGTGAGCTGCCACAAGATTGAGGCGACAGAGCACTGAAACATAGAGACCCTTATGCTCTGAGAAAATCAATCAGTTGCTCCCTTTTTATAATAGGCAGAAAGGTGAACTTACGAATCTTTGTCTGGAAATTCTTTAGGATGTCCCGATTTGCAAGTTGAGCATCTGTTCGATTCTGTACCCTGGTTGACTTTACTTCAAGTTTCTCATTGGTTAGCTGCCACCAGGGGCTGTTCTCAACCAAAACACCTGAGATGAAGATCAACCAGAAGTGAAAGAGTGGTGCCTTTGCCACCCATCCTGCTCGCCCACGTTCACATTCCCATGCAAGTGTGCTTGCATACTCCACCATGTTGGCATTCTTGGCCACCTTGATGGGAACCTCATCCTTTTGGTGCTTGATGCCATGGTTTGGTGCCCAGGCTGTGAGGATAAGTGCAGCAATTAGACTCAAGTGAAACCTTGCATCAGAGATGTTGTATGTGTTCTGAAGCCAGGTAGTGAGTGTCTGAGTGAGTGCATCCCCCATATTCTCCCTGCAAATCCAGTCATGAGGAAGCCGGGTTCGTTTGATTATCCAGGGAAGGTCAGACAGCTTTACTTCACTCCTGTTCCAGGATGACTGAGGATTGTTCTCAGTGATCTGGGTACTGGCAATGTGAGCAGCAAGGCGAAGGGGGTCAATCATGGTGGGATCAGGGGGTGGAGTCATTCTGCCATCAGGGTAAACTAACTCTGTCCATGAGTGATACTGTGCCCATATGGTTGGCCTCCTGGTGGCAGGATTATGCCAGACATGGGGGTAGCGAAAGATGCGATGGGACGCCATTTCAGCCACAATGGCCTCAACACAGAAATCACGCTGGGCACGCCAGTCAGATTGATCACAGATCTCACGGAGTGCATCAAACACCTGAGTGAAGATGACAGCTGATGAGCCTTGCCGGAAGAAAGGGGCACCCAAACGTGGTAGAGTTCGTGATGATCCTGGAACATGGGGTGCAGGTGGAGAAACCATTGCATATATGTGCCTGACCCATTCATGCACGTCCATTTTAGGGAGATTCTTGAGTGCTGAATGGATGGCCTGAGGTGATGAGCAGAGGGCAAGGAGGAGTTGTTGTGTTGCCTCTTTAGAGTTGTCAAATGGGTGCAAGGATGCACAGAGCGTCTTGAGCCCTTCTGCTTGCTGACGAAGCCAGTGGCGTTGCTCGCGGTCAGCATGAGGGAATAAACCCTTGATGGAATCCTTGATGCCCTTCTCAACTGCATACAAGGCATCCTTCTCAAGTGAATCAACAGCATAGGATGCAAGTGAACAGATTGTCCGCATCTGGGTAGACAATGTGTCTGGGGCAAGGAATTTGATGCCTTTTTGGATATGTTCAATGAAGCATGTGGCAACCAATTTCTGGAGAGAAAAAAAGGTTTGAGTGTGAGTGAGTATGCTTGTTCGATTGGCCAAAAAATCGTTTGCATGTTGCGAACACAACTACGATTCAGGTCCATCATCTAATTTGTCCAAAGCTTCATGATCGTATTTGTGTTCGCGAACTCAACAACGATTCAGGCCCTAAAACAGAAGTGTCCACCTGCATAATTATCGGAACACCAACATCAAATGATCTGGACCCCTGGCAAGAGCCCAATATCGTTTTGGTGTTCGCGAGCATGCAAACGATAATATGATGAGGGAGTGGGTGCTCTGATAAAGGAACTTACATCATAGGTTCCCTGAGAATAATGAAAGAGTACCACTCGTTTGATGCAAACCGTGGGATCCCATCTGCATCACATGGCCATTGGGAGGCATTGATTCTGATCTTTTCATCAGCTTCTGCATTGAACCCAATCATTTCGCTCAGGCAAGGGAAACCAGTTTCCTTGATCCCAATCGACAGAAGGAGTGGATCCATTGTTTGGGTCGAAAGACCTTTCCTGCACCACAAAACCCAAAGCTTCCAGCACGCTCAAGTGCTGCAACAAGTTCCGCAGTAATGGGTCGGGTTGTGGCCTTGTGAGCGCTGTGCTTTGTCACATTGATATATATGGTCGACTGCCCAAAACAATGGATAGGTAGTCCAGAGGTACACACGTTGAAGGAACTGATTTCCCATCCTACAAATGAGACATGTTTTCAAGAACATCAGGGTGATAGCACATACATGGGGCTTGAAGATGACAGTGTGTTGCTTGAGTTTCTCTATCAAGGTTGGCTCGACCCAAGCATCCAGGAGGGGATGATGATATGATTGAATACCCATCTGTTAGGAAAGCATAATAATAATAATATAAGTATAATTATTTAATGACAGGGATGGTATTAACACTTACCGTCCAGTCCGTTTCTCCTTCGCAATCCCTGCAAAATTGACCATCCAGTAGTTCTCTAGACGCAGATCCGTTGGTGGCAGAATTGTGTCTGAGGTGAGTTTGTTTTCATCCGATCAAACGGCATCCCAATGTCCACATATGATTGGTGTCTTTCCACTGTAGCACGTTCATGGGGTTGGGCATGGTGCCCAGCAAGGGCTGCAGTGACTGTGCATGCATGGTTTCAGCATCCCTGACCGTCGTGCGATACGATGTTGCAGCAAGTTGTATGCTTGGAAAAATACCCCTTTAAGAGGCTCCACTGCATGTTGCTGCATAAGGTTTTGTGCTGCTCGGACACATCAATTGTTGAAGGACTGGGCATATAATTGTCATCTGAGGATGATGACTCAGACGATGATGACTCGGATCGGAAAAACTCATCGTCATCATCATTTTCTGCCACTCCTCTGCCTCGGTGTTGTGACAACAACTGCCTATTGACTGACTGGCAGTCTGGTGGAATCGGAAAGACAGTAGTAGATTGGACATGACCAAAGGAGTCATGAAGGCTTGTGGGTAAATCCTTGTGACAACATTGCCAGTGCGGTGTGGATCAGATTGCGATGATTCCCATAGATGCGATCAAAACATTGCATGGACACTGTCCAATTTGATAAGAATTCCCCCAGTGGGGTCCTCCTCTCGAAAGAAAGCTGTCTTCCTCTGAATGATGTTTCCATTGGTGTCATAAATCTCGATTGGATTGCCATCTCATCTTCATATGGAAGGTCTTCTAACTCATCGATTCGCTGTCTAAATTCATCGAAACTTCACCATATGTTGCTACAATGGCAGTAGGACTGATCGCTTCTGTATGCTCAACCACTCTCGCACTATGAAAGTAGATGGTTAAAATAAACAGATTGCTTGGGGAAATGGCCCACCGAAGGTGGCTGGCAAGTGCAAAACTCCAGCGCGAGATATGTTCAAATGAATGCCTTTCATCGAAATTGGTGATGGTCCTCTCAAGGTCTTCTGTATCCAGTTCCAGGTCTTGGCCATATTTCATGGTGATGATGAGAGGCAATGACTGCGAAAACCAGGATTCATCCTTCCACTCAATTGGGGCATTATGAACAAAGTCTGATTCATAGCTGTTGATCAGCGTGTTGTGCATTGAGTGCACATCATTCAGTCGCAACATAGCCTTGCCGGACTGATTCAACCTATAAGCTTGAGGTTAGTGACATGAATATATCAAATATATCTGCATACACCCAGTCTGTGACTTCTGTGTATTGTTGGAGTGGGCCATCCAGCCCAACATAGACATTTTCCCTGGTGGAGTAGTCTCTGTTGCGAATCCTGCCCATAGCCCACAGAATGATACATGTTGCCATTCGCACATGTGACCTAGTCATGAGGGTAGACCCAGAATGTGTGCCTGGTGCAACTGGTCATCGGTGCCATCCAGGAAGCCTTTAGGTGCCATGGCCAGGTACACATTGTCATGGTCTTGTGTGCCAATGTGGAGCATTCGCGCTGTGGGGTCAAACCCAAGATCACCGCGGTGATTTAGGAATTCGCGTACTGAACCACAGAGGTTCAGGTTGAAGCACCAGGAAGTATGTGCACGAGTTGTTGGGAGAATTGTGTCAAACCCAACACGATCAGGAACTTTAAGAGAAAAGTCAATGTGATGGCCTGCCATCATGTGGGTGAAGCGCGGTGAGCCACCTGGCTCATACATGTCGACATCACACTCAATGCCAGCTTTCTCTTCAGAAGGCTAAAGGCCTTTGCACCTTCACCCCCATTGTAGAGCGATTGCAGCATGCTCAGTGGTAGGGATCGAGCTGCTTTGCGGTAGTAGCGCTCCCGCTCTGGCTCACTCGAGGAAGTCTTCGATCCCAGCAATGATCTGGCGATGACATCCTGCGTGACAGATCCATACCCCTCCTCTGCCTGGGGGTTGTCAATGTCAAATGGCGGAATTGTGGCTGCTGCTGGGAGAGGGTCGATCAACTCATCAATGATCGCAGACATGATGGTGAGGAGGTGGGGAAGCACACCAGGGAAGTTACCCCAAAGAGGTGCATTAAATGAAAGAGGTATTTCACATTGTCCATATTTGGTGATCTGAGATCTGTATTATTATTATGCTACATCTTCGTTCTTTTGTTCACGAACACAAATACGACCAATATCCTATTTTTCTCTCACCTGAGACTTGTCATGTTCATTGACAATCATGAGACACTGCATCATCGTTCTTTTGTTCATGAACACAAATACGAAATATGTTGTACTTGGCCATGCCTGTCTTGCAGGTTTGCATTTAGATGCTGCATCTCATTGCTGCATGTGAAATAATTATTATAAGATGTTACTCAGCACAGAGTCATACACTAGAGTGCTCGCTTCCTCGATAGGACTCTGCACTTGTGTGAACGAAATTTATATTGTGTAATCAAAGTAAATTAATTATGTCATATCCCAGACCTTCCATCCCCTATCCATCCTGCTTTCAGATGATCATGCTGCGACCACCAACCCCCTTAGCCAGCTCCACCCTCTCCTGTTGATGCCTACAAGCCTAAGTCTCTTCCTACCCCAACTCTCCTCTGCCCCATGTACCCTCCCACTTCTGTACCTCCTATGGACCTCGGCCATTGTTCTGATGAGTGCTGTGGACTACTGATGAAGCTGTCAGAACCTCCATCTCTCATCATCACTTCCTTATATTTGACTCTGGACCTCTTACCTCCAGAACCCCTTGGGACCCCCCTGCCCCGGATGTATTGTGAGTAGACTAAGGTTACTACCATGATGATTATGATTATTGTTAATCAATCATACTTCCTCTTACCTTTCCCTACCCCTTCCCATCTGGATCTCCATATCTCCAATCCTTACCTCTGGACTTCCAGTTGTCCTTCCTTGGACCTCCATACCCCCAGTACTCCCTGTCAGGGACAGCTCCAAAAGCAGCAAAGTCCTGGTGCAGGGACTCGATGGGACGAGAAGCAGCTATGTGTAGTGGCAGTCCCATAATAATTATGGGGTGAGTGTCATATCCATCCCAGCCATCGACTTCTGGTCCCTCCGATCCTCCGATCCCTCCAGTCTACTCCGCTCCTTCCTCACTAACCTCGGAGCTCCCAAATTCCGCAATCCTCTCGGTACCCTCGATGGTCACCACTCCCTCCTTTCAATTTATTATTACCTATGCCTCCCCAAGTACGGAGCCCAAAGACTTCCGGACAGCTCCGACGTCCGCTAGCGCACTCCCACCTCCGCTGGGCAATACACTCACCTGCCCTGCAGAGCCCACCTTCGGCCTATCCCTCCTTTCCGTTTCTGGTTATCGCCTGCCTTTCCACTAACCCCGTGACCCGACTCGTTGGTAATATTCAGTCGGCTAATGTTTAACCCCGTTAGCTCCGCTCCATTCGGCTCCGCCATTTGCGGACCGTCTTCGCTGTAACCATATATATATCCAACTTGTACATAGGTTACACTTCAGTAATAAAATCGACTAGAGTTATCCCCTTCAGTTCTAATTGCCAGTTAGTAAGTTAGGGCACGGACGTGTCACTAGGCACAGCGCTCTTGGCATAAGTCGCTGAGGCCGAAGCCCTCTGCCACAGAGACTTTCCTTCGTCTCGAACCTGGTCTCTGACAGTGAGCATCCCCAACCATGTAGTCTGAAGTGGGAAAGTGAGAAGAAGGCTGCTTCTTCTGTTCCTGTCAGGACACGGCGAGGAGGGCAGCATGCCTGGGCCTTTCCCCAGAAGGGAGCTGGAGATGGAGGATGGGCAGAGGGACTGTGGCCTCAGTGACTCGTAGGGGAGTGCTGTGCCTATGTTCAATAACGCTTAGTGTCTGGTCCTCAATTTCAGAATGGGGGGGGGGGTGTGAACTCTGGGGAATAGTCGTTATTGTCGATTTTGCACTGAGGTGCCATCAACTACAGTACATGACCTATATACATAATACAAGACAAACTGGAACAAAGGGAAAAACCAAGAGGGACTTACCCACTTGCTGGGTTGGCGAGCTCATGAGAGAATCACCTTATCGCCTTATCGAGCATTGTGGAGTGGGTAGGTGAAGGGTGGAATTAGCGACAGCTATTGGAAAGTGTCAGGGACAGCTCCAAAAGTGGGAGGTCCCGGCGCGAGGGACTCGATGGGACAGGTGTCGGCTATGCGTAGCGACGGTCCCGTTGCAGGGTGAGCGTCCCCGACCACTTAGTCTGAAGTGGGAAGTTGGTTATCATTAAAAAGGGGAAGCTACAGTACTTACCTGAAGTGGGAAGTTGAGAAGAAGGCTGCTTCTTCTGTTCCCACCCAGGTGCTATTATATACATGCAGTCGGGTCACGTGGGAGGAGCCATCATCCCCGCACACAGCCGCACTCCCCTGGGTATCTCCGTGGAGATCCCGGAGGTGTGCCGCTCTGTGAGCGGGAATGCACGTGCGGTGCAGCGATCAGGGGAGCGGGGTTAGGTGTGTTAGTAATACATAGAGAAGGGGAAGTCGACCATGGAATGGAAATAGAAAGAAAGAAGGAAAAGGGGAAAGAAGAGACAAAGGGTGATAGCGGGGAAGCGGAGTAGGGCGGCACGGCGTGGGGTCAGGTGGGGTGTGCCCTGACAGAAAGTGGGAAACCCTTTGTGGGGTTGGTGGAGTCCTAGGAGGTCTGCAGTAATATTGGGTAGGTAGAAATATTATTAAATGTCTAAGATGAGGATAAGAGGTACCGGAGAAGGTACTGGAGATTGGAGTGGATGTTACGGATACGGAGTCTCCAACGACCATATCCGTCACATGGTCAAAGACTTCCCTCTCTATCGCTCCTCCCCTCTTTCTCCCTTCCATCCTCTATCCCGATACCCTATCCTCCTTACCCATTCTACCCTTTCCCCCCTCGTGCAAAGCTTTCCCCATTGGGGTTTTGGTGCTGGCCGAGGTTGTTTGTGTTTCGCGGGATTTCCCGCGACCTTACCATTTGTAATAGTCATGCGTCTTGTACGGAAACTGCCGAAGGCGGTTCCCGCTAACTAACAACTGCTCTACAACTGTCTCGTGTACCGTCTTCTGTAACAACCCTCCCTGTGACTCAACTGAACCTGTGTGACTGTACAACTCTCAATATGTCTTATAAGTCTGGTTATATCGAGTCCTCTAACGGCCCTCGCCGCGAGAACTCGAGGTCGAGAGTCGAAGACTCTCGACATGTGTATCGTCCTACTGAATCTGTACCCTATGGGTCTTCATCACTCCGCTCTCCCCCAGTACTCAACATACGACGTCACCTCACGATCTTGGAGATCGTGAATACTTTGAGGCCATCTTCCCGTGATGCCAGCACGTTCGCTACGCAACACCAAGTCGCCGCCCATCCACCGTCTGTTCCCTCCTTCGCCAGTCATCATGTTTCCCCGCCAACGGTACGTTCCCTTTGGGAACGCCAAGTCACCGAAGCCCTGCTAGTCAATCCTCACTGCATGCTTATGATATCAACCCGCTACCGGTACGTTCGCACTGCGAACGCCAAGTACCCGATGGCAACTATATGAAGTTCTCACCCATCTCACAAGTCACGACCTCGCACACGTACGCTCCATTGAGGAGCGCCAAGTACCCGTGGCTGACCCGTCCGTCCTGGCATCTCCGACTACCTACCATCAATCCCTTAATAGTTCACTACATCACCAATCGCGATCGATGGAATTCGATCGTCCACCCCCAGGCAAGACTGGGATCACTCATCGATTACATATCCTGTTATGGTACAGACCAGATATGACTCACTCATCCCACTATAAGAACGGATCGAGGAATGGGGAATTTCCCCATCCCCGTAACAGTGGAGGTGGACCAGAGGTATATGGAGGGTATGGCAGAGGTGAGGGAGAGGACAAACCGGAGGTGAACCAGAATGGTGGTGGAGTAGGTTGGAGGTTAGGCGGAGTAGTATGGATATGACATTTATGTGGAATGAGGTCACCAATGCAATGGACTTAAGCCGAGTGGGGTCAAAGTCCGAGGTTGGGACCATGATGGAGTCTCAGAGCGAAGGTATGGGATGGCAGCAGAAGGTCGTAACTTGGTGGAGGTTTGGCAGAAGAGGGCTGGAGGGAGGAGAGTGATGAGAGGAGTGGGGAGAGGAGTGGGAGGAGGAATGGTGTCAGGTCCGAAGGTGGATATCGGAGCAGACAGAAGTAGGGTAGAGAGGGATGGAAGGGAGGAGGCGACATGAGGAGTGAGAAGGAGGTGTGATGTTTGGCCTGAAGGTGGATATCGGAGCAGATGGAGGTAGGGTAGGACTCCAGAGGTGGTGGAGAGGAGGGTCCGGAAGTTGGGTCAGGATCGGGTATGTACGGATATGACAGAGTTGAGAAGAAGGGTAACCTTCTCAACCTCCTGTGAAGCCACTACAAATGGAAACTGGAACTATACAGTTTTCAGCTCTTTGCTGACTTTCCATAATTGGCACCCCCCCACCCCTGGGAAGATTCTGGGCAAGCTGCTCACCCAGAAAGTTCCCACAGTTGTGGTTGTGATGGTTTCTGGGCAGGTAACTTGCCCAAACTTTACCACAGGTCTGCATGCATGTGGCATCGTGCAATAGTGAAGAGGAAAATGGGGGAAGGGTGCCTGAGGGTGTGTGGGGTCAGGGGCTGTGCCCTGACAGGCAGAGTCGAGAATATGAAGAACTGGTGCTAAGCAGCACTCTGAGTGAAAACTCAGAGAAAAGAGACTGTTAGAACAGGTGAGAGCAGACAATTCCAGTGTAGGAGAAATAATATTCAAAGAATAAAACAATGGCATATCAGAATAGTCAACAATCAGCTGACAAGTTCAAATGTTTAACAGATCTCATGATCTTATGAGACTGAATGCACATTAGAACCTCATTTTAATTATCCGCACCCATGTAGCATGAGATTTAAGCTACTACATGCATGCCTAGAACCTGGCATAGGTGTAGGAAAATATAATATTCAAAGAATATATCCCTACAACAACAAAATAGCACATAGATGGCAGAATACGTGGGAACATTGGAAAGAAATGTAAATATCTCAAGAACCAAAAGCTTTTGACTGTAATATTTTTACCATCTGAAAGGACTGTTTCTTCACTTTATCCACGGTTTTGTTTCATTCTAAAAGCTTCAAAACTGACGGAGATATAGGTCAAACGGCGAAACACCTTGTAATTCACATATGTATATGTCATATCCTGGAATCCCAACCCCACGCTCTCCACCACACCACACCTTCCTAACAACTTCACCATCCCCTACACCATAACTCCCCACTCCCCAAGTCACCTTCCTTCCTAACTGTCTCAGCTCTGGCCTGTTTGCGCACACCAAACCTTGGCCACTCCCATCCGGAACCTCAGCCCTGAGTCGGAACATTCGGAGACTCCAGATTTGCCCCAATCTCCCGACGGATCTCCGACATCCCATGACATACCCCTGAACCATTTCCCCACCATTTCATTTATTGGAGTCACCCAACATCCTTCGGATATGTAACTCCGCTTTCGGAGCTACCCGCATCCTTCGGTGACCCCACTCACATCATCACTTATTAGTCACCTTCCATTCATAGCATGACTATCTTCTCTTACCATTCAATCAGCAAACCCTCTCTTACCCATTTCTCGTTCCCATTCATCTTCCGGCCTCTTACTCTGCCCTCCTTGACCCAACACCTCGGTTCCCCATTAAGGATATCGTTCGGGACCTTTCAGTACCTCTCGGTATCATGATTGGCACTTTCAGTGTTTTCTATTACCATTCGGACTTTGACTAAAGTCCTTTCCATTCCTCCATATAAATACCTGTAGATTAGAACTGTAGTTTCCCAGTTCTAATCTCGACTAAAATGTTACCCCAAGTCCCTCTGAGTGAATCCCGACCCCTTTCTACAAGATACCTCGGACACAAGAAATACTGAGACATAACGGAGGCACAGCACTCCCTCCAAGTCGCTGAGCCGCATCCTTCCTAGAGCCTCTTGTACCATCCAGCAGAACCGGCTTCCTGGAGAAGCTTCAGTTCACTACCGGAGCTCTCAGATCCCTCTAGTTGAGCCCCGCCTGCATTCGGACTCATGCATTTTCCCCTACAATCCGGGTTTTTGACATATATTTATTTGCTAATTCTGTCAGGACCGACCCAGGGTCGAGAGTGCCCAGGTATATCGCCCGGGGCTGAGGTCCAGTAGGTATGACGCAGGCGTGCATAACAATGGGCCCGAGGCAGGCAAGGGTCCCTGGCCACTCAGGCTAAAGTGGAAATGTGTTATTGTTATTAACAAGGGAAATGTGAGAAGAAGGTTGCTTCTCAGTTCCCACTTAGGCTGTCATATCCGTGCATACCCGATCCCGACCCGACTTCTGGACCTCCTCCTTCCCCACCTCTGGAGTCCTACCCTACCGCTGTCCGTTCCGATACTCACCTTTGGTCCTGGCAACACACCTCCTTTTACCTCCCATTCCACCTCCACTCCACCTTCCCTCTCCTCCCCTATCTCCGTCCGCTCCAATACTCACCTCGGACCGAACACCGCCCTCTCGCCACCCTCCTACTACTACTCCTCCTACTCCTCTGCTCCTCCCTCACAACACCTCCACCCTTCCATCATCCTCCTACGCTTCTCCCGTCCGCTCCGATACTCACCTTCAGACCTGACAACTCTCCTTTCCGCCACTCCTTCCCTCTTCCCTTTCACCTCTCTCTTCCCTCTGGTACTCTTCCACCGACCTCCCACCAAGTTACGACCTTCCACCACTGTCCCATACTTCGTACTCGGCACCGCTCGTACCTTGCTCCGAGCCTCTGTCATAGTCCCTACCTCGGACTTTGACTCCACCTCGGTCTTAGTCCATTGCATTGGTGACCTCATACTACCTAAACACCATTGCCAATATTCCTCGGACTTTCAACCCCACCTCCGTAAGCTCCGCAACCTCCGAGCTTCGCAGATCATCTTCGGCACTTTGCCGCTTGTAATGTATCTCTCGCGTTTTCCCCTCATCCTATTTGGACTGCTGCTTCTTCCCATTCTAGCCAGTTAGTCACCATCCCCACTTCTCCTCATCCTCCTGCCCTCTGGCCTCACCCTCCTACCTCCTTTTGGACGTATCACAGGTTCTGCCTTATGACCTTCGTACCGCTCCGCTTCTGTCTTCCCTTTGTTCCTGTTCAGACATCTTCGTTCCGATTTGGATCCCTTTGTTTCCTTGTGCTTTTGCCCCTCCATTATATATATCGGCGCTTGTACATACTCGTTTTGGGCTCAGTCCGAAATCGACCTGAAATGCCCTCTAGAGACTTCCTGCTCGCCTACTGTGAAATTAAGGACCAAATGGACAAACAGCAATGGCACAGCGCTCCACTTGAGTCACTGAGGCCAAGGTCCTTCCGCGCTAAGTCTCTGATTCCACTCCGGAGTCGTCTGAATCCACGCCTCATCCCTAACATAGGCTGTGTTTATATACATGTGGTTGGGGCCACATGGGAAGCACCACGTCATCTACACACACAGCCACATCTGTCCGGTACCTCTGTAAGAGGTCCCAGGAGCATCCAGTATGTGGGAGGTCATCCGGTGTGTCCGGGTCCGGGCGTGTTACACTGCAGCTGGGTCAATGGTACATTGATACAAAGGAAGTCGTCCGTGTGATAAGAAAAGAATAAGAGGAAAGGGAAGAGAAAAGAGAAGAGAGAAGAAAGAGAAGAGTAAAAGGGGAAGAGGAGGAGGTCAGAGAGCGGATGGTGGGGCACCAGGTCAGGCAGTGTGCCCTGACAAATTCTTACAAAAAGCAACATGACTCAAGGGAAATATATTGACACCCGGAAGTCTGGCAGACTGAATACCATATGACAGAGTATCCCCCAGTGCAGATGGACACTTTTTGATCACATCAGAAGAGAGAAAATGCTAAAAAACCGGATCTTGTATATTTTCTCATGATTCATCAAAACCTTTTGATTTTAAGCTCAAATAAATCGATTGATGATCTGGATCTCAGATCATAAGCATAAAGTGATTCAGAAGTCTGCAGATCTATTAATCAATTGGGAAGCTCTAGAACGTTGGTAATGATGCAGCTTCACAAAAAGGGGTGAATTAGAGAACAGTCTAGAAAGTTCCTTTATAGCTGAGTCATTTCTAAATATAACCGTTCGTAATGAAGCAGTGTAAAGTGTAGCACTGCAAGCCCTGCTGAGATCAGCCCAAAAGACATTACTTATTGCTGAGTCATGTCCTAAGTCCATTATTAAGCTTACACAGCCCAAGCCTGTCATATCCATACCAACTCCACCTAACCTCCGACCTACTCTGCCACCATTCCGGTTCACCTCCGTTCGTCCTCTCCATCACCTCTGCCATACCCTCTGGTCCACCTCCCCCTCCGATCTCCAGTATCTTCTCCAGTACCTCTCATCCTCATCTTAGACGTTTATTAATATTTCTACCTACCCAATATACTATGGACCTCCCAGGACCCCTGCCAACCCCACAAAGGTTTTCCACTTTCCAATAGCTGTCACTAATTCCACCCTTCACCTACCCACTCCACAATGCTCGATAAGGCGATTCTCTCACGAGCTCGCCAACCTGGTAAGTGGGTAAGTCCATCTTGGGTTTTCCTTTGTCCCTATTTGTCTTGTATTATGTATATAAGTCCTGTACTGTAGTTAATGGCACCTCAGTGCAAAATCGACAATAACAACTATTCCCCCAGAGTGCGTGCCCCCCTTCATTCTGAAGTTAAGGACCAGACACTAAGCATTACTGAACATAGGCACAGCGCTCCCCTCTGAGTCGCTGAGGCCACAGTCCTTCCACCCATCCTCTACCTCCAGCCTCCCTTCTGGGGAAAGTCCAGGCACGCTACTCCCTCCTCGCTGTGTCCTGACAAAGCCCCTATATATTCTAGAATTATCTATAATACAAATGTAGCACATGTAACTAGTGTGAGGTGTGGGAGTAGAGAAGTCTCTGAAAAGCATAAAAGGCTGCCACTTCTGCCCCCTCTCAAACCTCAGGTAGAAATATAAGTCTAATTCTCCTCACCAGTGGTTGGTTCGTTTGCTCCAAAAGATAAAAGCAAATATTAGTTGTTAGTTAATATAAAACTAACACGTCACTCTAAGCATGAGTTAGGGTCAGTTAGACACAGCTGAACACAAGTGTCATAGTGAGAATTAGTGAGAATTTGGTGGAGGGACTTCTTAATTGAATAATCTCTCAGTAATATTTGGTTATCACACCACAGGAGAAGAGTGAGCAATCCTGAACCTGCTAGATAACTAGCATGCACTCTGAGCGATAGAAAGAGCAGTTTGGTTACTCCTGTATTGAGTAACATTTATTGTGGAATTATTTCCGCACATCTCTACTTGTACCTCTTTTCCCTAAGCACTCAGATCACCCATGGAGCCACCCACAATAGCGCGGCTCTGTCCGAGGCTGACGTTGTAGTGGATAATCACCCACACACAGACTCGGCTCGGACACCCGATTCTATGATTGGGAAATGACTTTCATTCACGCGACGACTCGGTACAAATTTGGTATCTAAAAATAGTCCTAATTCGTACAATTCTCACGATACCAAGAACGTCCCAATCGTGGAGATTTGACGGAGTTCCGTGTTGGAGAAGTTAGGCACAGCAGGTCACGAGTATGTGTGGGCGTGGGAATCTCAGCAGCAACCCAGAATTCCAGCCTCACTCGTTCCCACGGCGTCTAATAAATTGGTAAAAATGCTTATCGGCTGCGTGAGAGTTATCTCCGGCTTCATTTTCAATTTCGGCTCTTAATTCCGTAAATCTGTTGAGAAATCGCTTATTTTCATATATTTTCATATTTTGCCATCATTTCAGTTATTCTTTATTGATACTGTTACCCTTTTTTATTATTTCGCCTAATAAGGTACCAAGGTGCCATATGGTACCAATATTCCCCATCTATTCTTTCTAAAAATAATTATTAGATATAATCCTGTACAGACCGGATTTGTGAAAAGAAGTTCTCCCCTCCCCCAAATTCTCTAAGGTGCCAGGACACGCTAGAGTGGGTGTGAGTGAGTGGAATCCAACAGTAGGAATAAGGGCAACTGTCTAGCCCACAACAAGTGGGTAGTAGCCTGGACCTTGCAGAATCCTGGGGAACCCACCATGGAGTTTAAGGATTGAGTGTAGCGAAGTTTAGTGAGAAAGTAGGAGTTTGGAGAGCAGTCCCCCATGAGCTTAGTCGGCATAGAGAGCCATGAGCCCTCTTTCAACGTGACACCTTCATGTGACCCGTTCCTGCTTGTATATAAACTGAGCCGAAGCAGAACCAAAGAAGTAACCTTCTTCTCATTCCTGCTTCAGGCAAGTACCTTAGATTAGTCTAGTTTAGCTTTCCATTCTAATGATAACATTCCTGCTTCAGTCTAAGAAGCCAGAACAGGATGCAAGCCCGAGTGAGGGCTGTCCACTGAAGGAGAGAACAAAGGAAGATCAGTTGGGAGGTTCAAATGAGACCACCACCAAGCTGTTCCCTGGTTCTTTAGTTAGGATGGGAAGTGTACTAGTAAGAATGTTGTAATTATAGTACCAATCCGAGTGTTTTGGCTAATTCTATTTTATGGGTTAGTCTAAAATCTCTGAGAAAGGACTTACAGATAAACAATGCCCTGCGGAGCTGTTCCTCTATTGTAGTTTCTCAATTTATCTGGGTGTAATTCTGTGTAGAATCGTTAAATTTGGATTTTATCCTGAATTGAATCTTCCACTTGGTCAATTTTCAAAGATTCCACTCAGTTAATGGTTTAGGTCATGTCTGAAGTGTCCCTTGGCCTTGTCTTATTTTTATTGCTTGTTTTAACAGTAGCAAAATAACTGTTTGTGTTTACACTTTGAAATCTGGAGTGTTAACCAGCTCTCCTGTCAAAATATTTACTTAATATTTCTCTCCCTAATTGCTGCCTTATACTACAGTGGCAATCATAACTGTATTTCACTTTTCGCACTGGAGTGATAACCAGAAATGCTTGAGAAAAATAATCTTACTTCTCTGAGGGGGAAAAAAGTCGCAGAAAGGGTCTCCCTTTTATACTCCTTGGGTTGCCTTCCTTTGTCATGCTCTACCTCGTATTTACAGGATTTATTTATAGTTTATTTTCCTCAACCTGAATAAAAATGAATTTTTCACGCTATAGTTCTACTGCGCTCAGCTGTGCTGAATTGTGGTTCTGCTGCAGTCAGACTGCACCTAGAATCCTTATTGTCCTTCCTCGCCTCAGCTATTTTAATGATTTAATTGGAACTTGACTGCGCTGCATTTGTCGCAGTTATTCCAAGTCCCTGTCATATCCATCCATGGCCATCGACTTCCACTACCTCTGATCTCTCCGGACTACCTCTGCTCCTTCTTCACTAACCTCAGAGCTCCCATATTCTGCAATCACCTCGGTATCCCTCGATGGTCACCACCCCCTCTTTTCAATTTATTACCTATGCCTCCCTAAGTATGGAGCCCCGAAGGCTTCTGGACAGCTCCGACGTCCACTAGTGCACTCCCACCTCTGCTGGGCAATACACTCGCTTGCCCTGCAAGCCCACCTTCGGGCCTATCCCTCTTTTCCATTTCTGGGTTATTGCCTACCATTCTGCTAACCCTGTAACCCAGTTTGTCGGTAATATTCAATCGGCTAATGTTTAACTCTGTTAGCTCCGCTCCACTCGGCCCCACCATTTATGGCCTACCCTCGTTGTAACTATATATACTCAACTTGTACATAGGTTACACCTCAGTAATAAAATCGACTAGAGTTTACCCCCCTTCAGTTCTGGTTGCCAATTAGTAAGTTAGGGCATGGACGTGTTACTTGGCACAGCACTCCTGGCATAAGTTGCTGAGGCCGAAGCCCTCCACCATGGAGACATTCCCTCGTCTCAACCTGGTCTCTGACACTTCCCACCCCACAGCTTTTGCAGCACATTCCTCAGGCATCCTGAGTGGTTTGAACTGGGACTTCACATAGGCAGCTTTGCCTAGTCTTTCCCAGGAGATTTTTCCCCTGTTCTCAGGGGAGTTGTAATCCTCTGCAAGTTTTGCAATACTCAGGAGTTCCAAGAAATATTTCTCGGTTTCCTTCGCTTTTTCACGAAGGTCTTTATGTACCTTGCCACTTTTAAAGGCAGTTTTGGTCTGTTTGCACCAGTGTACAGATACTTTCCATTCATGCTTGTCCACCAAGCATATGCAGTGTCGTGTGCCACTTCTGACCCCCACTGTTCTCCTCATGGGGAAGTTGGGGTCAATTGTTGCATTGATGGGAGCTTCGACTTTTCCAAACTCGTTGAGTTCGGCAGTCTCACATAACATATGGACACTTCCCTGCAGGGTAGCTTGCCCATAGGGTACTGAGGTACTCAGTGGCTGTCAGGGCAATAGCCCTGAACCCCAAGTCACATGTAAATTAGATACATATAGTCACGTGGGTAAGCGGGAACCTCCGGGTAACTGCTTACACACCACCGTAAAATACACATACTTGTATCACTTATGGCCTTGTGCGCTGAGCTACCCAAAGACCTCACAGTGGCCCACCACCTCTGCAGTGGTCCCTGCTTGGGGTCTGCCATCGGTTGCATACCACTCTCCCTCTTCCCTTGACATGGGTTTGGGCTCCTGAGGGTGGGCCCTTATGCAACCCAGACAGGGTTGCCTGCCCACAGGGTGGCAAGTCAGTGCCCCACCCCTTGGTGTGCTAGTCCCCACTTGGGGTTGTGCCTCATGAGGCCTGGCACTGTATCCCCTCCCTGACCTGGGAGGCCCCCATCATAATGGGTTTGGCAGTGAGGTCTGCCAGTGTGCATGCTTCTTTGAGCTCATGTTTTAATATTTCAATCTCCCTCTTCTGGAGATCGACTTCTCTCTCTCTGTCTCTCAGAGAGGCATAGATGCCTTTGGCATCTCTGCATGCTCCATTATATTCGCTCCTCCAATGGGCACAATTATCGCAGGCACCATCTGACACCCTCAAGTTGTCAGACCATGCCCATTGGACAGCCTGGATGAGGAGCTGCTGTTGCTACCTCGTCTCCCTCCTTCATCTCTTTCAACTCCATCTGGAGTTGACCCATTTGGGCAGCTACCACTGTAGGAGAAATAATAGTCACCCTATGAAAACTCATTGTGGAAATATGCCAGAAAAATCACAAAATCCCCATATGACAAGTAGAAATGAGAACCTGAATTTTAACGAATTTTCACAAATTCTTACAAATTTTTATGACTACATACAACAAATATGAAGATAGAAAATTAATAAAAATACTTCAAGCTTAGCATCAACAAGACGGAATGCTCAGGAGAATTTATAACAAATATAAAACTAGGAATGAGGTCAATCTGGTAAGATTTGACTAAAAAACCAACCAGGAAACCTCTGCAGAAACTGCTTTCCCACACCTGCTGTCATATCCGGGAATCCCGACCCCATGCACTCCCACCACACCACACCTTCCTAACAACTTCACCATCCCCTACACCATGCCTCCCCACTCCCCAGGTCACCTTCCTTCCTGACTGTCTCAGCTCCGGTCTGGTTGCGGCACACTGAACCTTGGCCACTCCCATCCCGGAAGCTCAGTCCTGAGTCGGAACATTCAGAGACTCCGGATTTGCTCTGATATCCCGATGGACCTCCGATATCCCGTGACATACCCCTAAAACATTCCTCCACCCATTTCATTTATTGGAGTCACCCAACATCCTTCGGATACACAACTCCGCTTTCGGAGCTACCTGCATCCTTCAGTGACCCCACTCACATCATCACTTATTAGTCACCTTCCATTCTTAGCACGACTATCTTCTTCTTACCATTCAGTCAGCTAACCCCCTCTTACCCATTTTTTGTTCCCATTCATTTTCCGGCCTCTTACTCCGCCCTCCTCGACCCGACACCTCGGTTCCCCATTAAAGATATTGTTCGGGACCTTTCGGTACCTCTTGGTATCATTCGGCACCTTTCAGTGTTCTTCTATTATCATTCGGACTTTGACTAAGTCCTTTCCATTCCCCCTTATAAATACCTGTAGATTAGAACCTGTAGTTTTCCTCAGTTCTAATCTCGACTAAAATGCTACCCCAAGTCCCTCTGAGTGAATCCCAGCCCCTTTCTACAAGATACCTCAGACATAAGAAATACAAGGACTAACTGAGACGTAACAGAGGCACAGCACTCCCTCCGAGTCGCTGAGGCTGCATCCTCCTTAGAGCCTCTTGTACCATCCAGCAGAACCAGGCTTCCTGGAGAAGCTTCAGTCCACTACTGGAGCTCTCGGATCCCCTCTAGTTGAGCCCCACCTGCATTTGGACTCATGCATTTTCCCCTACGATCCGGGTTTTTGACACCTGCACACATAGCTGAGGCTGGAAGTACCACAGAACAAGGATTCCGAAGGAACCAATGCAAAACTCGATGTTGTGTTTATAATAAGGAGTGTAGATTCCTTTTAGATAGACTCAATGAAGGTAATTTCAGGGAAAACTACTGATAGATGACAGAGAAATTGCTGAAATTGCAGGAAATGAGGACAACATTCAAAAGATAACCAGGAAGAACAACCAATAGCGACTGAGATGAGTTTGACAGCTCATCGAAAAGGAAGGGATCTATTCTTAATTCATGCATCATGGAGATATTCATCAACAGGTTCAGCAACATTGAAGTCATAGCTCAGGGAAAAGTCAATGTTCATGCAAAATCCATATTTAAAACACATAACAGAATTTACATGAAAGATATTAAATCAGAAACTACCACTATGCAAAGTTTCAGGCCAAACAGCCCAGTCGTTGTGAAGTTATGCCAGTGAGGGGAATAGAGTATTTGTCAGAGACCAGGTTGAGACGAAGGAGTGTCTCCATGGCAGAGGGCTTCGGCCTCAGCGACTTATGCCAGGAGCGCTGTGCCAAGTAACACGTCCATGCCCTAACTTACTAAACTGGCAACCAGAACTGAAGGGGGGTAAACTCTAGTCGATTTTATTACTGAGGTGTAACCTATGTACAAGTTGAGTATATATAGTTACAACGAGGGTGGGTCCACAAATGGTGGAGCCGAGCGGAGTGGAGCTAACGGGGTTAGACATTAGCCGATTGAATATTACCGATGAGTCGGGTTACAGGGTTAACAGAAAGGTAGGCGATAACCCAGAAATGGAAAGGAGGGCCCAAAGGTGGCCTTTGGAGGGCAAGGGAGTGTATTGCCCAGCAGAGGCGGGAGTGCGCTAGCAGATGTCGGAGCTGTCCGGAAGCCTTCGGGGCTCCATACTTAGGGAGGCGTAGGTAATAAATTGAAAGGAGGGGGTGGTGACCATCGAGGGGTGCCAAGGTGGTTGCAGGATATGGGAGCTCCGAGGTTAGTGAAGAAGGAGTGGAGTAGACCGGAGGGATCGGAGTGAGTGGAAGTCGATGGCTGGGGATGGATATGACAGTATTCCACACTATGTCAAAGGACATGTGAGGGTGGCGATGTGAAGGGAACCGAGATCCACACTTCAGCAGATCGCGAAGACCAATTTCTGTCCAAATATGGAAGACTCCGGTCAAAACAAATGCGAAAACACCTTAGATCATGAGGGAAAAATCTGAAATAAATCATGGAAGCCTGTATCAAGGATACAAAGACCCACGCATACAATGAATCCCGAATAATTAAACAGAAACATCGCCTGCATACAAACGAGTGCGAAAACAACACATGTGATTACCAGTGGTGTGTCAGGGCCCGGCCTCGGACTCGGAGGCTCCCTGACCTCAACCCCCATCTGACCTGTCCTCACACTATGCAGGGCATGAGATGAGAAGAAGGGTAAAGGTCTCATCTCCCCACATGGTTGCTATATAAAGGAATGGGTCACATGCCCACAACTATACAGCTCCTAGAGTTGTGTAGTGTGACCCAGAGGGAACATCCAGGTGGCAGTGCCCAGTAAGCATGGGAACGCTCTGGGCGAGTTGCTCACCCAGAATTGTGGCTGTGACCTCTGGGAACATTCTGGGTGAGCTGCTCGCTCAGAAAGTTCCCACGCTATCCCATGTGCGTGTGTACACACAAAGGCAACAATCAAAGAATAAAGGGAGTAAAGTAGGTGGGGAGTCCAGGGCACCCTAAGGCAGGGTGCTGAACCCTGACATTGTGTGCATGAACTTTTGCTAACTTGACAAATACTGTGAGTTAGAGTACAATTTTAGTGCTGTTAGAAAGGTTGGATTAAATGAAAATTTATGATGTTGAGAACGTGAAAAAACCATTCAGAAATGAGTGAGATATAAGGACATGAAGTTGGTAACCTGAAGATGTGTGGGAAGACAACTTCTAGAGGTCCCAAGCTGTGAGGTCTTTGGGTAGCTCAGCACACAAGGCCATAAGTGATACAAGTATGTGTATTTTACGGTGGTGTGTAAGCAGTTACCCAGAGGTTCCCGCTTACCGACATGACTATATGTATCTAATTACATGTGGCTCGGGGTTCGGGGCTATTGCCCTGACACAAGCCCCGAATAAATTTCATAAAAATATGCTATTATTGAGGACTGTCATATCCTGGATCTTCCACCTCCCTCCACCCTAGTCCTAGACGACTCCTATAACCTCCACCAGCCCTCCCAATCTCTCTCTGCTGCCTGCTGTCGATGCCAATGATCCTAGGACTACCTCCTCCTTCGACTCTCTTCCACCCTTCCTCCCATCCACGTCTGCATCACCTCCAGAACTCCTACATTGTTCTGGTAAGTTACTAGAGTACTGACAAGCTGTTGGGACCTCAGGACATACCTCAACTCTCACTCCCCTTCCAGACCTCCCCTACCAGACCTCCATGTCATATCCATCCCCGGCCATCGACTTCCGGTCCCTCCGATCCCTCCGGTCTAACTCCGCTCCTCCCTCACTAACCTCGGAGCTCCCGTATTCTGCAATCCTCTCGGTACCCCTCGATGGTCACCACCCCCTCATTTCAATTTATTACCTACGCCTCCCTAAGTATGGAGCCCCGAAGACTTCCGGACAGCTCCGACGTCCGCTAGCGCACTCCCGCCTCCGCTGGGCAATACACTCGCCTGCCCTGCAGAGCCCACCTTCGGGCCTATCCCTCCTTTCCGTTTCTGGGTTATCGCCTGCCTTTCCGCTAACCCCGTGACCCAACTCGTCGGTAATATTCAGTCGGCTAATGTTTAAACCCCGTTAGCTCTGCTCTGTTCGGCTCCGCCAATTGCGGACCCGTCTTCGCTGTAACCATATATATATCCTACTTGTACATAGGTTACACCCCAGTAGTAAAATCAACTAGAGTTACCCCCCTTAGGTTCTGATTGCCAGTCAGTAAGTTAGGGCACGGACGTGTCACTAGGCACAGCGCTCTTGGCAGAAGTCGCTGAGGCCAAAGCCCTCCGCTACGGAGACACTCCTTCATCTCAAATCCGGTCTCTGACACTCCACCTCCTCAGACCTCTTGTTCAAGGATATGAACCTCGGTCACCTACTTGTTGTTCGTAACCCTCAACTTGTCTATCCACCCTTCTGGTCTCCATTGCCTCCAGTTGTGTACCTCCTGTCATATCTGTACATACCCGATCCCGATCCAACTTGTTACGGATACGGAGTCTCCAACGACCATATCCGTCGCATGGTCAAAGACTTCCCCTCTCTATCGCTCCTCCCCTCTTTCTCCTTTCTGTCCTCTATCCCGCTACCCTATCCTCCTTACCCGTTCTACCCCTTTCCCCCCCCCTCGTGCAAAGCTTTCCCCATTGGGGTTTTGGTGCTGGCCGAGGTTGTTTGTGTTTCGCGGGATTTCCCGCGACCTTACCATTTGTAGATAGTCACGCGTCATGTACGGAAACCGCCGAAGGCGGTTCCCACTAACTAACAACTGCTCTACAACTGTCTCGTGTACCGTCTTCTGTAACAACCCTCCCTGTGACTCAACTGAACCTGTGTGACTGTACAACTCTCAATATGTCTTATAAGTCTGGCTATATCGAGTCCTCTAACGGCCCTCGCCACGAGAACTCGAAGTCGAGAGTTGAAGACTCTCGACATGTGTATCGTCCTATTGAACCTGTACCCTATGGGTCTTCATCACTCCGCTCTCCCCCCAGTACTCAACATACGACGTCCCATCACGATCATGGTGATCGTGAACACTATGAGGCCCACATACCCTCGATGCCGGCACGTTCGCTACTCGAACGCCAAGTAGCCGCCCATCCACCGTCTGTTTCTTCCTTTGCCAGTCATCATATGTCCCCGCCAACGGTACGTTCCCTTTGGGAACGCCAAGTCACCGAAGGCCCTAATAGTCAGCCCTCATTGCATGCCTACGATATCAACCCGCTACCGGTACGTTCGCACTGTGAATGCCAAGTACCCGATGGCAACTACGTGAAGCTCTCGCCCATCTCACCAGTTGTGACCTCGCACACGGTACACTCCATTGAGGAGCGCCAAGTATCCGTGGCTGACCCATCTGTCCTGATATCTCCGACTATCAATCATCAATCCCTTAATAGCTCACTACATCACCCATCGCGATCGATGGGAATTCGATCGCCCACTCCCAGGTCAGACTGGGATCACTCATCGATTACACTCCAGTTATGGTACAAACCAGACATGACCCTTGTCTTCCCACTATAAGAACGGATCGAGGAATGGGGAATTTCCCCATCCCCGTAACACAACTCCTGGACTCCCATCTTCACCACCTCCAGAGTCCTTCCCCTACCTTATCTCTGTCTGCTCTGATACTCACCTCAGACCGAACATCACTCCTCTCACGCCACCCTCCTCCTCTCACTCCTCTTACTCCTCCTCTTACTCCACGACACCTCCACCCTTCCTTCACCCTCCTACCCTACTCCTGTCTGCTCCGATACTCACCTTCGGACCTGACACCTTTCCTCTCCTCCACTCCTCACCCTGCTCCTCTCTTCTCTCTCCTCCCTCTGACCCTCTTCCACCAAACCTCCGCCAAGTTACGACCTTCCGCCGCCGTCCTGTACCCTGTACTCGGACACCACTTGTACCTTTGCTCCGAGATTCCATCATAGTTCTGCCCTTGGACTTTGACTCCACCTCGGCTTAAGTCCATTGCATTGGTGACCTTATACTGCATAAACACCATTGCCAATATTCCTCAGACTTTCAACCCCACCTCTGTAACCTCCATAACCTCCAAGCTCCACAGATCATACTCGGCACTTTCGCCATTTGTAATGTATCTTTCGTGTTTTCCCCTCATCCGTATTTGGACTGCTGCTTCTCTCCATTCTAGCCAGTTAGTCATCATCCCCACTTCACCTCATCCTCCTGCCCCTCTGGGCTTTGCCCTCCCTATCTCCTTTTGGATGTACCACAGGTTCTGACCTATGACCTTCGGTACCACTCCGCTTCCAATACCCGATCCCGACCCGACTTCCAGACCTCCTCCTTCCCCACCTTCCGGAGTCTTATCCTACTGCTGTCCGTTCTGATACTCACCCTCGGTCCTGGCAACACACCTCCTCTTACCTCCGATGCCACCTCCACTCCTCCTTCCCTCTCCTCCCCTATCTCCGTCCGCTGCGATACTCACCTCGGACCGAACACCACCCCTCTCGCCACCCTCCTACTACTCCTCCTCCTACTCCTCCACTCCTCCTTCACAACACCTCCACCCTTCCATCACCCTCCTACGCTTCCCCCGTCCACTCCGATACTCACCTTCGAACCTAACAAACTCTCCTTTCTGCCACTCCTTCTCTCTTCCCTTTCTCCTCTCTCCTCCCTCTGGTACTCTTCCGCTGACCTCCCGCCAAGTTACGACCTTCCACCGCTGTCCTGTACTTCGTACTCGGGCACCGCTCGTACCTTTGCTCCGAGCCTCCATCATAGTCCCTACCTCGGACTTGGACTCCACCTCGGTCTTAGTCCATTGCATTGGTGACCTCATACTATGTAAACACCATTGCCAATAATCCTCGGACTTTCAATCCCACCTCCATAACCTCCATAAGCTCCGCAACCTCCAAGCTTCGCAGATCGCCTTCGGCACTTTCACCGCCTGTAATGTATCTCTCGCATTTTCCCCTCATCCCTATTTGGACTGCTGCTTCCTTCCATTTTAGCCAGTTAGTCATCATCCCCACTTCACCTCATCCTCCTGCCCCTCTGGGCTTCGCCCTCCCTATCTCCTTTTGGATGTACCACAGAGTCTAACCCATGACCTTCAGTACCACTCCACTTCCGTCATCCCTTTGTCTCCATTCAGATGCCTTTGTTCTGATTTGGACACCCTTTGATTTCCTTGTGCTTTCGTCTCTATACTATATACAGGTGCTTGTACATACTCATTTTAGGCCCTCAGTCTAAAATCGACCAGAAATGCCCCCTAGAGACTTCCTGCTCACTGCTTCTGAAATTAAGGACCAAATGGACAAACAGCAATGGCACAGTGCTCCACATGAGTCGCTGAGGCCAAGGTCCCTCCTTGCTAAGTCTCCAGTTCCCCTCCGGAATCATCTGCCCTTGCCCAGTTCTAACAAATTCCCATCATACAATAAATTTTGGAAGCTATTCAATTGGGCTATTCATCAATGTAAAGTGTGTTGACACTGTGGGAAACAGCCCTGACACCTGTTTACACAGTGGTCAGCATGTATCTACTTGTCGTATGAGGTTTTGTGATTTATCTGGCATATTTCCATAATGGGTTTCCATAGTGTGACTGTTATTTCTCCTACAGCGCTCCCTCCGAGTCGCCGAGGCCACATCCTTCTTAGAGCCTCTTGTACCATCCAGCAGAACCGGGCTTCCTGGAGAAGCTTCGGTCCACTACTTGAGCTCTCGGATCCCCTCTAGTTGAGCCCCACCTGCATTCGGACTCACACATTTTCCCCTACGATCCGGGTTTTTGACATTTCCCTCCCTTTCCCATGATATCCATGTATTGCTGTTTACTTTAAAGTAATGGCCCCACACCCCTTCATTTTTTTCTTATTTCCCATCTTCTTCCTAAATGTACACATCGCCCACTTTAAAGTGACGATAACAAACTTTCTTTGAAAAATCTTTTCACCTTGAATTCATTTCCTTCTCCCCGTTAAGGATATCGTTCGGGACCTTTCAGTACCTCTCATGATTCGGCACCTTTCGGTGTTTTCTATTACCATTCGGACTTTGACTAAAGTCCTTTCCATTCCTCCATATAAATACCTGTAGATTAGAACCTGTAGTTTCCCCAGTTCTAATCTCGACTAAAATGTTACCCCAAGTCCCTCTGAGTGAATCCCGACCCCTTTCTACAAGATACCTCGGACACAAGAAATACTGAGACATAACAGAGGCACAGCACTCCCTCCAAGTCGCTGAGGCCACATCCTTCCTAGAGCCTCTTGTACCATCCAGCAGAACCAGGCTTCCTGGAGAAGCTTCAGTTCACTACTGGAGCTCTCGGATCCCCTCTAGTTGAGCCCCGCCTGCATTCAGACTGATGCATTTTCCCCTACAATCCAGGTTTTTGACAATATATTTATTTGCTAATTCTGTCAGGGACCGACCCAGGGTCGAGAGTGCCCGGGTATATTGCCCGGGGCTGAGGGTCCGGTAGGTATGATGCAGGCATGCATAACAACGGCCCGAGGCAGGCAAGGGTCCCTGGCCACTCAGGCTAAAGTGGGAAATGTGTTATTGTTATTAACAAGGGAAATGTGAGAAGAAGGTTGCTTCTCAGTTCCCACTTAGGCTGTCATATCCATGCATACCCGATCCCGACCCGACTTCCGGACCTCCTCCTTCCCCACCTCTGGAGTCCTACCCTACCGCTGTCCGTTCCGATACTCACCTTTGGTCCTGGCAACACACCTCCTTTTACCTCCCATTCCACCTCCACTCCACCTTCCCTCTCCTCCCCTATCTCCATCCGCTCCAATACTCACCTCGGACCGAACACCACCCCTCTCACCACCCTCCTACTACTACTCCTCCTACTCCTCTGCTCCTCCCTCACAACACCTCCACCCTTCCGTCATCCTCCTACGCTTCTCCCATCCGCTCCGATACTCACCTTCAGACCTGACAACTCTCCTTTCCACCACTCCTTCCCTCTTCCCTTTCTCCTCTCTCTTCCCTCTGGTACTCTTCTGCCGACCTCCCGCCAAGTTACGACCTTCCACCGCTGTCCCGTACTTCGTACTCGGGCACCACTCATACCTTGCTCCGAGCCTCCATCATAGTCCCTACCTCGGACTTTGACTCCACCTCGGTCTTAGTCCATTGCATTGGTGACCTCATACTACCTAAACACCATTGCCAATATTCCTCGGACTTTCAACCCCACCTCCGTAAGCTCCGCAACCTCCGAGCTTCGCAGATCATCTTCGGCACTTTCGCCACTTGTAATGTATCTCTCGCGTTTTCCCCTCATCCCTATTTGGACTGCTGCTTCTTCCCATTCTAGCCAGTTAGTCACCATCCCCACTTCTCCTCATCCTCCTGCCCCTCTGGGCCTCGCCCTCCCTACCTCCTTTTGGACGTATCACAGGTTCTGCCTTATGACCTTCGGTACCGCTCCACTTCTGTCTTCCCTTTGTTCCTGTTCAGACGTCTTCGTTCCGATTTGGATCCCCTTTGTTTCCTTGTGCTTTTGCCCCTCCATTATATATATCGGCGCTTGTACATACTCGTTTTGGGCTCAGTCTGAAATCGACCTGAAATGCCCCCTAGAGACTTCCTGCTCGCCTACTGTGAAATTAAGGACCAAATGGACAAACAGCAATGGCACAGCACTCCGCTTGAGTCGCTGAGGCCAAGGTCCCTCCATGCTAAGTCTCCGATTCCACTCCGGAGTCGTCTGAATCCACGACACATCTCTAACAGGATGCCTTTGTTCTGATTCGGACCCCCTTTGTTCCCCTTGTGCTCTCGTCTCCCTATTATATACAGGCGCCTGTACATACTCGTTTTGGACCTTCAGTCTAAAATCGACCTGAAATGCCCCCTAGAGACTTCCTGCTCGCTGCCTCTGAAATTAAGGACCAAATGGACAAACAGCAATGGCACAGCGCTCCACATGAGTCACTGAGGCCAAGGTCCCTCCTTGCTAAGTCTCCGGTTCCCCTCCGGAATCGTCCATCCTCGCCCAGTTCTAACACCTCCAGTCATGTTATTCCTTATTAGTTTATCATTTGATATTTTCTGCAACCCCAATCTTCTGGACTACAACTTCCAGGCTCCAGACCTTTCCAGATGTCTTCCCCTGTAGCCCCCTGCTCATTCATAGATGGGCCCAGGCCTTACCATTCAGTTGGTTTCTAATTCTCCCACTCCACAAACTTCAGATGTAACTCGGGCTTTTCACCTATTCTATATTTGTCCTGTGGAGTCTTTCTATTTACTTCTCCTTCCCCTTGGTAACCTTTGTTTACCTTCGGATCCAATTATCTCTGCTATATCTATGCACATACCACTCTAGTAAATAGTTCCCCCCAGTTATAATATTAAGTCCTTGAATCCAAACCCTCTTCCACGATGTCTATCGCGCTCTACTCACCTGCTGCTCCACCTTGAACCAAGAGCTGAGTGACAGATGTGTCTTCTAAAGGTGCCTTGGTATAAAACCCAATGAATCGCATGACAAACAATTGACCCTCGCTAACGCCTCCATCATTAAGTAGTGAGGGGGGCTTCTGGCCCCCTTCCACTGGCAGCCTCAGTTCCTCCATCGCCAGCCCCCCTGACAAATTGGGGACAACGAGGATGTAATGGGCACAGTGCTCCATTCCGAGTTGCTGAAGCTGAGTCCCTTCAACACCCCATCACCCTCAGAGCTCTGCCCCACCTCTGGCCTGTCTCCGACCCACCATTGGTGTCAGAACATGGCCAGGAGGGGCGTGTCTGGACCTTTCCCCGGAAGGGAGGCCAGAGGTAGAGGACAAGCAGAGGGACCATGGCCTCAGCGACTTGGAGAGGAGCAGTGTTGGGTCCTTAACTTCAGAACGAGGGGGCGCGAACTCTGGGGGATCTAGTCGTCGATTTTGCACTGAAGTGCCATCAACTACAGTACATGACTTATATACATAATACAAGACAAATAGGAACAAAGGGAAAACCCAAGATGGACTTACTGTCAGGGATCGGCCCCTGACCCCACTGTCAGGGCACCCAACCACACCCCAGAACCACCTTCCCAGACCTCCCCATCCCTACATACCTCTCACAACTTCAGCCCGCATGTGAGCCTGTGGGAAAAATCACGTGGGTTAAGGCGAGCAACTCGCCTTAACCCATGTGACACCTTTTCCGAGTCGCGGGAACATGCTCGGCTTCTACCCGGAGTCACGTTATGAACTGTACAGTACACTTCCTTTTTATAGTAGCCAAGCGGGGAATAGGGAAACTTACCCTTCTTCTCAACTCAATCCCCGCTTAGGCAAGTTGTAGTTACCCTCTGTAATACATGACAACTCAATCCCCGCTTAGTCCCTTCAGTGAGTTTGAGGAGCTAAGGACCAGGTCTAGCGCCCAACCACCCGGAACACCGCACACACCTAGGCCTGAGGTCGGGCTGTCCCTGATCGAGGACCGAGCCCTGACAGCAGAAGAAGGGTTCAACCTACTTCTATCCCCCCCGATGTCGCTGGAAGATCAGATAGCGGAGCTGACCCGCCAGCTCCAAGATCTCCAGGCCCAACTGGCCACCCAGACCAGACCCACGGCCCCAGCCCCGGCCCCTACACCCACTCCGGCTCATAAGCCACCCAAAGTAGCCACCCCTACCCCCTTCTCTGGGTCACAAGATGACCTAGACCGCTTCAAGGCAGAGTGTGGACTCTACATGAGCATGCGCCATGCCGAGTTCCCGGACGAACACAGCCAAGTTCTGTTTGTCCTGTCATACATGAAAGGAGGGACTGCCGGACCGTGGGCCACCCAACGCATCAACACCCTCCTTGCCCCAGGAGCCCCAGCCATTTCCTTTGATGACTTTGCGGCAGAACTCGATTCTATGTTTGCAGACCCAAACCGACAAGCCACAGCCCGTCAAAAGCTTGCCTCACTCCGACAAGGGAATGAGTCGGTAGACAAACTGATCCAGCAGTTTGAGCTGCACGGCCCAGTGTCACGAATGGGAGATGTTGCTCTTGTGGACCGATTTGAGCACGCCCTTCACCCACGCCTTCGCGAAAACATCTATCGCCTCCGGCCCATGCCCACGACATGGGCAGAATGGAAGCGTGAAGCCTCCCTCCTCAACAATCAGTGGCGACGATTCCAAGCCACCCAAGCTCAAGCCCGCCCCCTGGCTGTCAAGCCATCCCCATTTCACTCCCGACCTCCTCCCGGGCCCGTTCCCCCTCCCGCTGCATCCACACCCTCAGCCCCAGCCCCGAAAGTCGGCCCCCAACCCATGGACCTGGACTGCATCCGCCCCCCAGGACCGAGCAGAGGCGCACTGGACCCTGCTATAACTGCAATCGGCTAGGGCACATAGCCCGAGACTGCCTGAGGCCGAGACCCTATCAGGCCCGGGCCACATTACAAGGGGAGGCCCCTAGGGAGATGACCTGCCTGGCCCTGGAAGACCTCCGGGCGATCGCAGACCTGCTAAAGGACCGCCCCCTCACCCAGGAGCTGGACCATGCAGAGGAGGAAGCGGGGAGGAGAGACCTGCTGAGGATTTTCAGGAGGACGACCGGTGAGGGATGTGCCCCGGTCGTCCCCCAGCGTCACTGTACCTGCATGTAGATACCATGGCAATTCCAGGACTACAGCGCAACCTAAGTTACACCGAGTGATCGCTAAGAAAAAAAGAGCCACACCCACAAAACCCCGCAGAGAGAACCCACAATGCACCTCGGCTGAGGTTGCTGTTCCCCCACCCACGATCTACGTACTATCCAAACGCCCTCCTCGCTCCCTCAACCTTCTGGTGAAGCTGACTGCAACCACCTCTCTCGCCTCAGTGACCACCTCCGCCCTCCTAGACTCAGGGGCCACAGGGATGTTTGTCAGTCGTGAATTCATCCGGAAGCATGGCCTGGAGACTACCCCCCTACCCCAACCAATCCCGGTCCACAATGTGGATGGCACCCCAAATGAGAATGGATCCATCATGGAGGAGGTGGACGCACTCCTTACGTTTGGTCAACACACGGAGCGAGCTCGCTTTGCAGTGACCAACTTGGGGTGCCAGTCAGTCATTATTGGTCACTCGTGGTTGACACACCACAACCCGGAGGTGGACTGGGCCCGACAAAAGGTCATCATGTCCCGCTGCCCACCTGCCTGCCAAAGGCTCAGGGTGGCGCCAATAGCTCCGAAGGAGCCTGACCTCACAGTAGAACCCGGGGATGGACTGTACGCAGCCGTGATTCCCCCAGGATGGGGACACGACCTGAGGGCGACCACCACCCCATCGCAGCGGATGGCCCAAAGAGCGCAGGACCCCACCCCAGGGGAAAAGCCTCTCGAGGAGATGGTGCCCGAGTGCTACCGAGACTTCAGGGACGTCTTCTCGAAAGAGGCCTTTGATCAACTACCACTCTGGAAACCTTGGGACCACGCCATTGACCTCACCCCCGAGGCTAAGCTGCCACGAGGAAAGACCTTCCCACTGTCCCCTGCAGAACAAGGGGAGCTCGATGACTTCCTCAGGGAGAACTTGGCAAATGGGCGGATCCGCCCATCCAAATCCCCATGGGGGCCCCAGTGTTCTTCGTGAAGAAGAAGGACGGCTCCTTAAGGCTGGTCCAGGACTATCGAAAGCTGAATGAGATCACTGTCAAGAACTCCTACCCCCTCCCCCTAGTTTCCGACATCCTCACCCGCCTCCAGGATGCCAAGTGGTTCTCAGCCCTCGACCTCCGGTGGGGTTCAACAACGTCCGCATCAAGGAGGGAGATGAGTGGAAGGCGGCCTTTGCAACCAACCGAGGGTTGTTTGAGCCAATGGTGATGTTCTTCGGACTGTGCAACTCCCCGGCCACCTTCCAGACCATGATGAATGACATCCTCAGGGATTTCATAGACCGAGGGGTCGTCATCTGCTACATGGACGACATCCTGGTGTTCACACCCACCCTGGAGGAGCACCGGAAGGTCGTCCGGGAGGTCCTATCCACACTGAGGGGCCGGAAACTGTTCCTCAAACCGGAGAAATGCAAGTTTGAGCAGCGGAAGATCAACTACCTGGGCCTTGTCATCTCGGAGAACCACGTTGCCATGGACCCAGTGAAGGTTCAGGGAGTGACTGACTGGCCAGCACCCACGAAGGTCAAAGAGGTCCAGTCTTTCCTGGGGTTCGTCAACTTCTACCGCCGCTTCATCCAGGACTTCTCCGAGAAGGCCCGGCCCCTTCACACACTCACCCGGAAGTCAAAGCAGTGGACCTGGGGGAGAAAGGAACAGGAAGCATTTGACGGGCTGAAGGAGGCTGTCACCTCAGCACCGGTCCTCACCTTCCCATCGGACTCAGGTCAGTTCCGACTGGAGTGTGATGCCTCCAACTTCGCAACAGGGGCAGTACTCTCCCAGCTCCAGACAGATGGGGAATTCCACCCGGTGGCGTTCATGTCAAAGGGCTTCTCAGATGCAGAGAGGAACTACGAAATCTATGACAAGGAGATGCTTGCCATAGTCCGAGCCCTGGAGGAGTGGCGCCATTTCCTTGAAGGCACCCCTGAGAGGTTCGACATATACACCGACCACAGAAACCTCTCCTACTTCCGCTCAGCCCAGAGGCTAAACCGGCGTCAGGCACGGTGGTCCCTCTACCTCTCCCGCTTCCACTTCCTGCTAGTCCATAAACCAGGGAAACTCATGGGGAAGCCCGATGCCCTCTCACGTCGGCCGGACCACCCGAAAGGGAAGGACGACAACACGGACATGACCCTCCTACACCCGGGCTGGTTTGAAGTCAGAGCTATGGAGGGGGTCACAGTGGAGGGAGAAGAGGCAGACATCCTGGACAGGATACGCAGGGGGAAGGAGCATGATGAGGGAGTGGTAAAGGCAATGAGAGAGCTGGAAAGGGGAACCCTACACTCGGATGAATGGGAGAAGGAAGGGGAACTGATCCTCCACCGGGGCCGGGTGTATGTCCCGAAAGACCCACAGCTCCGCCATGACCTGGTACAACTCCACCATGACTCGGTGGCAACAGGCCACCCTGGGCGGTGGAAGACTGTGGAGCTCGTCTCCCGAAACTACTGGTGGCCCCGGATGGCACAGTATGTTGCACAGTACGTCTCGGGGTGCGACACCTGCAACAGAGTGAAGACATTCCCATCTCGGAAAGTCGGGAAGCTCATCCCGAACAAGGTCCCCACCCGCAGGTGGCAGGTATTTCAGTAGACACCATTGGAGAACTCCCAGACTCCAAGGGGTACAACGCAATCCTGGTAGTGGTAGACCGACTTTCAAAGCGCATTCACGCAATCCCCACAGTCACTACGGTAGACTCAGCAGGCGTGGCCCGGCTCTTCCTCGAACACGTCTGGAGGCATCATGGCCTCCCAGAGGAAGTGCTCAGCGACCGAGGCAGCGCATTTGTCTCCCGCTTCTCCAGGGAGCTAGCAGACCTCTTAGGGATCAAGCTCGCCCCTTCAACAGCCTACCACCCACAGACTGACGGCCAGACGGAGCGTGTCAACCAGGAAATAGAAACCTACCTCCGGGTGTTCGTCAACCACAGGCAAGATGACTGGGCTGACTGGCTGCCGCTTGCCGAGTTCGCCTATAACAACCGCATCCACTCTTCCACCCACTGCACCCCCTTCGAGCTTGACTCCGGGCAACACCCACGCATGGGGACCGAACCGACCCGCATGTCTGAAGTCGAAGGGGCTAATGACTTTGCCTCTCGGATGATGAAGATGCAAGAGGAGGCAAAGGCAGCACTAGAGCATGCAGCAGAAGAGATGGCACGGTACTATGACATGAACCGGAAGGCAGCACCAGTCTACCAAGTTGGGGACAAAGTCTGGCTCAACACTCAAAACTACACAACAGACCGACCAACCAAGAAGCTTGACCACAGATGGATCGGCCCCTTCCAGATCGTCAAGGTGGTATCCCCAGCAGCAGTAAAGCTACAGCTTACGGCCCGTCAAAGAGGAATTCACCCGGTAGTCTCGGTCTCAAACACCCGCCCCTACGCCCCAGACAGAATCTCCGAATGCCATGCAGACCCGCTCCCTGGCCCGGACATCGTGAATGGAGAAGAGGAGTATGAAGTGGAGAAAATCCTGGATTCCAGGTACCGGTATGGACGGCTCTGGTACTTCGTCAAATTCTCTGGCTGGCCAAACTCAGAAAATGAATGGCTCCCCAGAGAGAACCTGGAGAACTCCCCAGACCTCCTGAAAGAATTCCACCAGGCCCACCCGGAAGCCCCCAGACCAAGGAGGATAAAGGAAACCCCCCAACCACGGACCACAGCCACTTCGAGGCGAAGTGGCATAGAGGGGGGTGATGTCAGGGATCGGCCCCTGACCCCGCTGTCAGGGCACCCAACCACACCCCAGAACCACCTTCCCAGACCTCCCCATCCCTACATACCTCTCACAACTTCAGCCCGCATGTGAGCCCACAGGAAAAATCACGTGGGTTAAGGCGAGCAACTCACCTTAACCCATGTGACACCTTTTCCGAGTCGCGGGAACATGCTCGGCTTCTACCCGGAGTCACGTTATGAACTGTACAGTACACTTCCTTTTTATAGTAGCCAAGCGGGGAATAGGGAAACTTACCCTTCTTCTCAACTCAATCCCCACTTAGGCAAGTTGTAGTTACCCTCTGTAATACATGACAACTCAATCCCCGCTTAGTCCCTTCAGTGAGTTTGAGGAGCTAAGGACCAGGTCTAGCGCCCAACCACCCGGAACACCGCACACACCTAGGCCTGAGGTCGGGCTGTCCCTGATCGAGGACCGAGCCCTGACACTTACCCACTTGCCAGGTTGGCAGGCTCGTGAGAGAATCACCTTATCAAGCATTGTGGAGTGGGTAGATGAAGGGTGGGATTAGCAACAGCTATTGGATAGTGGGAACCCTTTGCAGGATTGGTGGAGGTCCTAGGAGGTCCGCAGTAATATTGGGTAGGTAGAAATATGTCAGGGACCGACCCAGGGTCGAGAGCATCCAGGTATATTGCCCAGGGCTGAGGGCCCAGTAGGGTGTGATGCAGGCATGTGTAGCAACAGGCCTGGTGCAGACAAATGTCCCTGGCCACTTAGGCTAAAGTGGGAAGTGTGAGAAGAAGGCTGCTTCTCAGTTCCCACTTAGGCTGTGTTTATATACATGTGGTTAAGGCCATGTCATCTACACACACAGCCACATCCATCTGGGTACCTCTGCAAGAGGTCCCAGGAGCATCCAGCATGTGGGAGGTCGTTCAGTGTGTCTGGGTCCAGGCATGTTGCACTGCAGCTGGGTCAATGGTACATTGATACAAGGGAAGTCGTCTGTGTGATAAGAAAAGAAGAAAGAAGAAAGAAAGGGAGGAGAAGAGTGGAGAGAGAAAGGAGGAGAAAGGGAGGTCAGGAGAGTAAAAGGGAAAAAGGGGGGAGGTCGGGAGGAGTGGATGGTGGGGCACCGGGTGTCAGGGCACATACCCTGACTTAGCCCGGACCCAGACCTGCATCCGGACCCACTCCACTTCCCACATGTGCTTCCCATGCCACATAATCCATGCACTGCAGCTCCGGTCTCCAGATCCTACCTTCATGTGACTTCTGGGTATCCCCAGAAGTTTTCGCCATATTGGGCCACTGTGGGAAAGTGAGAAGTTAACCTTCTTCTCACTTTCTTACCCACAGTAGGCAAGTG